>NW_017670562.1:460657-491359 GCF_001879085.1 Nicotiana attenuata | reverse complement strand
GACGCAGACCTACTTGTCAATCATTACTGTCCTCTGAGCCATCTCCGCGAACTTCGTCCAAAGCGACTAAGAGCGCTATTTCTTCCTCCGACTCTCGAGCCTCCTCAATCTTAGCTGAGAGATCGGCACCTTTAGCACTGGCCTCCTTCAAGGCTTGCCTCCTCACCTTGGCTCTAGTGTGAGCGATAGTCCGAATCAGCTTTTGCCCGGCCTCCACCGATATATCTCAGGCTATTTGATTCGCGGTGGCGGCGTCTCTCAAATAGGTAGCATTTTTTTCTTCGGCCTCAGACTTGGCCATAGATAACGCCGCAATCCCTTCTCGAGCACTTTGGAGAAGACCCTGAGTCGGCGCCAATTCCGAGGCCACGGCCTCGTTTTGCCTCCTCAGCTCGAGGAGCTCCACATCCTTTTGCCCGACCCGCAAGGGAAAAGATAAGTCAGTAAGCTTCGAATTATGAGAACAAGGAACGAATTTACGAATGACAAGATACCTATTCAGCAAGGCCAGCCTTTTCTCAGAGCACTCTCTCCAAATTCGCCCGAAGTTTACTTAACTCCTCCTCTTTTCGGGCAGGAAGGGCCTCCGATTCCTGCAGTTCCGAGGTAAGCTTCTCGAGCTCCTTTCCACGGCATGAAAGCTCGTTTTAGAGCCTAGAGAAGGCGTGATCATACATCCTCTTAGCCTACAACGAAACAGAAAGGTCAGAAAAATTAGAAAAACAAGGAAGGTACTTGAGACTAAAAAGGCGTACACAAAGAGCTATCACCTTCTTCTGGAACCTCTCAGCTTCCTCAATAGCATTGGGAGCGTCGAGATCGACATCCTCACCAACATCATCAGTGCTATCAAAGATGTTGTCAAGCTCATCTCCCCCTTTGAGAGGACCCTCCATGTTGGCAGCCTTAGGATCCCGAGCGTCCCTGTATTCCTCGGGCGAGAATCGAGGACCCAAATTACGGCCGCCTAGGGCTTCGATATCACCGAGGGGCAAATCTTGCCCGCAAAAAGGTCTTTTCGCTCCGTTCCTGGACCCTTCAAAACCTGCAGCAATAGTCTCCTCGGCGGTGGCTGCGCCCGCGCCCTCTTCGAGGCCCTCCGAAGCATGGGCTCGAGCCGATTCAACCACCCCCGAATCAGCGCCCTTTGGCACAGACACTTGGGGGGCATCCGTGTCCGAACTTCTCCTTTGTACCAAAGGGACACCATCGCCATCATCATCCTCGTCCTCATCATCGGAGCCCACTCCAGAAGCTAAAGACGAGACCTCGGCCTCAGCTCGAGATTTGCGAGACCTGGTTTCTTCGCCATAGGGGACTCAGCGGCTGCCCTTTTCTTCCTCTTCTTGCCCTTGTCAGGCTTTGGAGCCTCCTCCTCACCGTCAGGAGGCGGTCTCATCTGCACCCCATCGCCAAGGCCTGCGCAAACATAGTGGTCAAAATATGTCAGCACAAAGGGTATGGGGAAGAAATGTAAAAATATGGTGAAAGCGACAAGAGGGATTTTATCATGATTCTTGGCCACCCACTGCGTTTTGGCCAGGTCGGGCCAAGATCGCCCAAGATACGGGACGAAGCATCCAATCGCCTGATCTATCCTGGCATATCCTGAACCGCTTCAGGATACCAAGCGGTAGCTGCAAAAACCAAGGGGAGATCATTTTTTGAAAGAAAAGTAAGAAGACCACAAAGCATGTTAGAAGGAGAGATACTTACGCTGTGTATGCCACTTCTCCGGGAATGGCATCCTTTCGGCCGGGATAATGTCCAAGGTCCCCACTCGGACAAACCTGTTCATCCATCCTCGATCCTTGTCCTCATTAATGCTCGAGAAAATTGGCTTCTTGGACCGAGGGTGAAGATCAAACATCGATAAAATTGAGGGATATACTATCTTATCAAATGATCGAGGGTAAAAGTCGCACCCTCGACCTCATTGGAGAAGTGGCGGAGCATGTAGACTATCCTACACAAAGATGGATAGATCTGACTAAACGTCACTTGGTACTTGTCGCAAAAATTGAGAATAACCGGATCTATTTCCGGGGAAAGAGGGTTCGAAGAATCGACCGAACCCAAAGTGAACGGGTAAGTACATACATAAAGGAAACCAGCTTGGTGATCTGTTATGCTCTCGTTAGAGCGGGGGATCTCAACTAGCACTGCCTTCCCCCATCGGCAGTCTTTCTTCAATTTCCCTATATCGGTCACAACGCTAATATATCGGGACACGTGTTCGCATCGGCTCGGTATAGATGAAGGTCTGTCGACGGAAAAATCCTTCGTCGTGTCGAACCCAATAGGAGTACACTGTTCAACGGTGGGTATCACTTTGGGCTTTCCTTTGATGTTCGGGATGAAGAGGCAGCCTCGTCTTTCCGAGGAACTGTCTTGGAAGTTCTAGCCATGGTGGTGGTAAAGCTTTTCTGAGAAAGTAGGCAAAGGATCGAGAACGGAAGAAGAAAGAATGTGAAAGGGGATAGATCTGGCCTTGAAAATTTGAAGATGTTGTGAAAGTATGAATTATCAAACGACTAATGCATTTATAAGAGCCATGTGGGCAGCGGAAAGCGGTTCGTGGGCTTCTCGATAGTCGTGTTTGAAGGCGACCCTTGTGCGGCTTTTTGAGTATGGCATTTAATGATCTGATGGGCTGACGTCATAATGATGATGCTTATGGAGTAGGAATTCAAAATTGTTTCCTATCACTTTGTTCTAGGAAACACGGAGACTATCTGTATACAGTAGAAATCGACGGTTTGATTTCACAAGCATCAAGGCATCTCGAGGGTTTCTAATGATCGACTCCAAAAATTCTCGGTGGTCGACTTCGAGATAGTATAAGTAATGACCAGCCCCGAGGCAATGTGAATTAGTGGTCTCGGCGGATCAAGGTGAAGTTCCCAAGGCGCGTACATTTAGCTCGTCAAGTCTAGTGGACTAGTCAAAAGGCGAATCAAGGCATTAAATGGCTGTACCAGCCCCATATCTTTGTAATTAATGCATTTGTACTATGTTGGGATTCCCCCTCATATATAAAGGAGATCCTTGTCATTTTGTAAATATCTGTTGCTCAATACTATGAAACACTCGAACATTCACTCTGCTCTCTAACATATTCTCTTGATTTCATTACTTCATTTATTGCTTATATTCATTATGTTCTATTTATTGTTCTTCATTTATTGTCTATCATTGGTCATAAAGAGTCATCATCATAGCTCTCATAACTATTATCTCCCTTCGACTGCCCCGTATCGGTCATCCAGCTCGACCCCGAGATCTTATAATCGACAACTCGAGGCCCCCAATTGCAACCGTTTGGTTCGATTATCTTGCCATCTCTAAGCTAAGTCCTGATTCCCAACCCTTTACTTAGCATCCATTGCTTAACAACTAGCATAAAAATAGATCACGTATTTTTAGAACCTCATAATCAAATTTAATTCTTATTACTATTTTCACGGTAAACACTCCTGAGTCAATACCATAAAAAATGAATCTTTGCACCATTTTTTCCTCTTCCTATCTTATTGTTAATTCTGAATAGATTTGTTTGCCGCCGATGTAAGTCGGCCGACAACATTACTGCCAATACAAAAAGGAGCAGTAGTTTGACGTTCTTCTTTTGCTTATTTATATCTATTGAATATTTTCGTTTGGAGTTTTAAAGCACAAACCTCTTACTTCTATTACAAAATCTCTCTAAGCTTAATTTATTGTGGATTTTTACTGAGAAAGTAGTATTTTCGAAGTTATGATCCGTGGCCTGAATAGATTCCTCATTATAAATGACAGTAGCTACTAATAGAGAGGTTCCTTGGTTTGACTTGATTTTCCAGTGGGGAGAATTGTCGGATTGTCTTAAAGTGAGTGAAGGCAACAGGTAGTCTGAGATGGGAAAGAGATTCCCGGCGAGGTTTTCGGTGGTCGGAGGTGGTCTCAAGCATGAGTAGATAGTGACACAAGCAATAAAGGAGAGAGCGAGAGATTTCGGAAAACGTAATTGAAGCAGAAGTTTTTCTTAAAAGCAAAATCCACGTCACATATTGATTGGTCTTTTAAAATAAAAATAAAAAATATGTCAGGTGTTTGAGATTAACACACCTTGTTGTTGTAAGAGGTTATCAATTAAGTGTTTAAAAGGCACATTTTCACCAAATACTAGGTATTCAATAGAAACATGGGTTAGTTCAAGTATCTAAATAAAAAAATAAAGCAAGTTTAAGGAGCTGCATATGTATTTGGCCTTTGAATTTTATGTAATGCAAATAATCAACGAAACCTTCTGAGGCAACTGAGCTAAATCAATTGAAGGAAGTAAGTAACTAATTCATTAACAAATGATTCCTAATTATTGAGACCATATATTTGTATCAAGATTAGACTATACTCCAGGAAAATTTGTGAAAGTGTGAACTTAACCATAAAAATATCGTTTTGTTATTTATTTATTTTTCTTCATTTGATCGCCCGAGTTTTCTTAGAGAAGACAGACCTATCAAATATCACTGTGCTCCTAGATAATTTTGAAAGAATGCGAATACTATCACTTAAGTTATCACGTGCATAATTTTACAAAGGGAAAATGTTTAAATTTATCCCTTTTACTTTCATATATATAATTTACATTTATCTTTCATTTTCCTTTGCGTCTAATATATCTCTACCGTTAATAATGTAGGCAAATTCACCCCAATCCTAACGGAGGTCCACATGGCATGGGACCAGCACTTAATAATTGACACCTCGATTACAAATGACCCAATCCAATCTATGACCCAATTCTCTTTTACAACATATTGGGTAAAGAAACAATCAAGTAATCAACTCTTCTTGTGAGAATCAACTCTTCTTGTGCCCATATTTTTCCATCTCACTTCGCACGGTAAAATTCACATGCTACTAGGTACATAATATCTGTGTCAAATGCTAATTAGGATGTTCAAGAGATTTTATTTATATATCGTAACGTAAAATTACAGTTTCTGGACCAAGTAAGAAATCAATGAAAAAGATGAGTTTAATTTAGAAATCATTTGGGTGAAGAAAAATAATATTTTTAAATAAAATACAGATCGAATAAGCTACTGAATTTAGTATAAATTTATTAAATTAAAACATAGTAAAGTAAAAACATCAGACAGGGTAAGGAGATCAAGTTGAGAAGTCAATTAAAATAAAATATGACAACCATTAGAAATGGCAAGTACCGAATAAAACGGCTAGTTTTAACTTAAAAGTCACACAAGGTAGCATGTTATTAATTTTTTATTTAAAATCGCTATATTACTAACAACTCAGCACGATATGAGGTAATGACTCAACGTAGTAAATTCATCTTGAAAATCAATTCACTAGAATAATAGTATTAAGAAAAGAATTCAGGAAATGACGGCAAGGCAATAAGTCAATGACAATAACTCAATCCTTGGAAACTAGTGAAAAATCGAAAATACAAATTCTCAGAGTCTCGTACGAAAGAATCGAAGCCAATACAATATAACAGGGAATACAAAACACATAAACTGTTGCGGTGCGTAACCCGATCCCATCGTACAATACTATTCACACTTATTCCACCATGTGAATATCAATAGTAATAAATAAATATATGTTACGGCGCGCAATCCGATCCCACCATATAATATCAATATCATTATTCACCCTTATTCCACCATATCAATTCACCCTTATTTCACCTGTTGCGGCGTGCAACCCGATCTCACCGTACAATATCAATATCATAACAATAAACAAAATATGTTGCAGCGTGCAACCCGATCCCACCATATAATATCAAAATTATAATTCACCCTTATTCACATGTTACGGCATGCAACCCGATCCCCCATACAATAATTTAAATCAACAGAAACAATTCAATAACTCAATATACAAGAATTTCTACAATCAAGAGTACGTGTACACGACAACCAAGGGACCGCGTAAAAGTTAAAGAAATACAACGAACTTTACAAAAAAAATGATAGGACAGGTAAGGCAAGCGATAACTAAGTATGTATCACAACAATTAGGACATTCAGCAGATAAGCACAGAGTCAGAGAAGAAATTCAACAATTAAGAGGTAATAAGACAATAAGGAAGGCAGTAACCTCAACTAAGGCATATAAGGGCCAAATAATGAGTAGAGGTACAATAAGTGTTAACAGCGTCAAATAGAGCATGTAAGAGTAGACTAACAACGAGATATCACATGTTATGACAATTCAATTAAAGGCACGAGAAGAGACTAGACACTCTGGACCGGTCAATTACCACATATAGAACGTGTACCCACTCGTCTCCTTGCGTACACGACTTTCACATAGCAAGATAGCATAATTAACTCAATTCCTAAGGAGTAGTTTTGTCACGACCCGGAATTTCCACCGCCGGGACCATGATGGCACCTAACATTTCACTTGCTAGGCAAGCTAACGTTAGAACATATTGTCCATTTTTTACAGTCTAAAATTAATCAATGAAGAAGAACTGATTTAACTACAATAATCCAAATGTAAATGCGGAAGCTAAAACCGTAAAACATCTGCTACAAATCCCTGAACTAGGTATCACAAGTGCATGAGCTTCTAGAGTAATACATATAAGGGTCTGAAATAAATACAAAGTTGTTTGAATGAAAATACACAGCTAAATAGAAAGAGGATGGGGACTTCAGGAGCTGCGAGCGCTGAATAGTCGTACCTCAAGTCTATGCAAATTTCCAATTCGAGCACGCTAATAACCGCCGCTGGGGCCGACTCTAAAATCTGCACAGTGTGCAGAGTGTAGTATCAGTACAATCGACCCCATGTACTAGTAAGTGCCGAGCCTAACCTCGACGAAGTAGTGACGAGGCTAAGGCGGGTCACCTACACTATAACATGTACCCAGTATATATAATAATGACAGAATAATAGAAATACTGAACAGAATAAACAGTCAACTGAAAGCAATAACCACAGCCTCAAGAATGAACCAGCGTCGTCCGGAATTACCAATCTTTAAAAGTTTAAATACAAATACCGGAGAACCAACACAGCTCAAGAAATAGAAACATATAGGTTGTTGCGGTGCACAACCCGATCCCACCAGACAACACAAAATCCTCCCTTATTTCACCGTGATAGCATCAACAACAGAGATAATATACATAAATATGTTGCAGCGCGCAACCCGATCCCACCATATATCAATATCAGTATCATACTCACCATTATTCCACCATATCAATCCACCCTTATTTCACATGTTGCAGCGTGTAACCCGATCCCACTATATAGTATATATTCGCCCTTATTCCACCATATCATTCCACCCTTATTACTCCTGCTACGATATGCAGCCCGATCCCACTATATTAGTATCAAATACTCAATGTGCACAATCAAATTAACAGTTCAAACCACCAAACCTTTACGATAAATAAATGTCAAACTGAACTGAAATGGAAACCTTGAACAATATAAGAATCTACGAAAGTAATATTACGCAGTGAGACCAATCCAGCAATTTACAATTAGAAGGTACAAGCAAGTCAAATTTAACAAAGAGCAGGGATTCGTGAAACTATGAAAGAGCTAACATCATGAACAGGAGAAGACATTGATTAACAAGTAGCAGTTAAGCAGGGAAAATATTTAGAGCATTTAATAGTTAAGACAGGGAAGGAAGCAATTAAGTAAAAGCGGAAAATCAGGAAAACAGATAATTCGGCGGGAATGGGTTAGAATCACTTACCAATATTTTGGGGAAGAAATGGTCTTGGAAAAATCGCCTCTAAGGTTCTACGATTTGAAAATTTGATGAATGAGAGAAAAATCCCGTCTAACTTAAGTTTTGATCAGTTGCAGGTGTCGCATTTGCAACCTGGGTTCGCAAAAGCAAACTTTCTTTCGTAAATGCGAAGAGTGGCTGAGCCTGCTGCCTTCGCAAATGCGAATAATTATTCGCAAATGCGGCCTGTGATGATTGCAATTACGATCCAGAGCTTCGCAATTGCGAAAGTCCCCCTCTAGCCCCACTTCTCGCAAATGCGATGGCCTATTCGCAAATGCGAGGCTCGCATTTGCGAGCCAGACCATGCAAATGCGAAGTCTACAGGTCAGGTGCATCAATTGTTGTGTTTTTTCTAAGTTCAAACACTGTGTAGCCTATCTGAAACTCACCCGGGCCCTCGGGGCTCCAAACCAAACATGTACACAAGTCCTAAAATATCATACGAACTTGCTCGTGCGATCAAATCGCCAAAATAACATCTAGAACTACGAATTGAACACCAAACCGAATGAAATTTTCAAGAAAGCTTTAAAACTTCTATTTTCACAACCTGACGTCCAAATCAGGTCAAACTAACTCCGTTTCTCATCAAATTTCACACACAAGTCATAAATATTATAATGGACATGTACCGGGCTCCAGAATAAAAATACGGACCTGGTATCAACAAGGCCAAACATCAATCGATTCTTAAAACCATTAAACTTTCAGACTTTTAATTTTCAACAATAATTCATAACTCGAGTTAGGGACCCCCGAATTCGATTTCGGGCATAGCCCAGGTTTCATATTTCGATACGGACCCACCAGGACCATCAAAACACGGACCCTGGTCTGTATACTCAAAATGTTGACCGAAGTCAACTCAAAATTAATTTTTATGGCAAAAATTCTTATTTTTTATCAGTTTTTAACATGTAAGCCTTCCGGATCAACATCCAGACTGCGCATGCAAATCGAGGAAGGCTAAAATGAGGTTCTAAAGGCTTCGAAACACCGAATTTGATTCTAAAACCTAAGATGACCTATCTCTGTGTTGAGCATTTGCATTTTGCTCGGTAGTTTGGGGCCACGAGCAGCTCCGTATGATGTATTAGGACTTGTTGGTATGTTCGTATGGGGTCCCAAGGGGCTCGGGTGAGTTTCGGATAGGTTTGGGCTGCATTGCGCTTATTTTTCTTATGTTTCGACGTCGTTTCTTCAAGCATAAATGGTACCACATTAAGCAAATGAGCTTCGATTTCTGTTTTGATTGAAGCATTAGATCCTTACCGTAATTACGAGTCCATAACAAAAATAATCATCGAATTTTGACATCGTATGAGGAATTTATGGTCATTTTGCTAAGAATTTGGTTGCTAGATTTTTCAGATTAATTACAAAATTGCCACTGACTTCGTATTTAAAAATCTATACTATTTGGAAATATTGAAACCAACATATCTCCTTCTATAAGGTCAAATGTAGTGATTCGAAAGTCTAACTTGACTAGAATTTCATAAGGAATCAATTGGAGGCATAAAAAGCAAGTTTCGGGATCGTTTGGCACAAGAAACGAGGCAGAATAGCTATCAAAAAAATATATAAAATAAGGGTTTGTTTATTTGGTCATATTTTGAGTTGGGGAGCTCGAATTTGGGCGATTTTGGAGGAGATTTCCACCATATGGATCGGGGTAAGTATTCTCTACTCGTTTTTGGTTATATTTCATGAATCCATCTTCGTTTTTGGGATTTGATTGATTATTTCAAAGTGAAATTAGAGGATTTTTGCCTAAACTTTCATAACGTGAATTTTTATGTTTTGAACATCGATTCGGAGTCGGATTTGAGTGAAATTAGTATGGTTGGACTCATAATTAAATGGATTGTCGGATTTTGTAAGTTTTGTCGGATTCCGAGGTGTAGGCCCGGGTTGAGCTTTTGGCTGATTTGGGCTTTTGATTAAAGATTCGATAATTTTCAATTGGGATTGGTTCCTTTAGCATTGTTTGATGTATTTGGATTTTTTTTGTTGGTTAGTTTTGAGCCATTCGGAGGTCGGGACACGCGTGATGGCATTTTTGGAGCATCGCTTGGCTTGCTCGGTGTTGGAATTGGCTTATTCAAGATACGTAACTCTTCTAAACTTAGTGTTGAGGGTATGAAACCCCAAATCACATGTTGTGTGATTGGTATTAAGCTAACACACATGCTAGGTGACAGACGTGTGGGCGTGCACCTTGTGAATTATGACTCCGTTGTTTCCCTAGCACTGTTATGTGACCCTATTTTGTTGATATCTGTGTTTTCACCATGTGATTAAGTAACTGGGTTGTCAATCATGCTAAATATCATGTTTAGACTTTATGTTGATATTGTTAGGGCCCATAGTGGTCGTTTCTTGCTGTCATCTCATTGATTTCATTAATATTTTGTACTCAGTCATATTCATGCATTTGTATCATATCTCAGTCTCAGTTGTTGTTTATTGATACATCATATCGTTTTTGTCGGACTAGTTTTATGATATTATGAGTTAGTGAGTGAGACTGGAGAGATTGATGATTGAGTGAGGCTGACGGCTTAATTATGAGGTTATTGATACTATGGCATGTGAGTTGCCCGTGTGGATTCTGATATTGAGACTATAGCACGTGACTTGTCCGTGCAACACGTGATTTGTCCGCAAAGATTCTGATATTGATACTATAGCACGTGAGTTGTCCGTGCATCACGTGAGTTGTCAGTGCAGATTATAGTGCTTGAGCTGAAGGAGCCCCTCCGGAGTCCGCACACCCCAGTGAGCGCAGTTGACTATGAATAATATATATGGATCGGGTTGCACACTGTAACGAGTATTGCACAGTGCTGAGTGATTGAGTGCGCTTAGTATTGAGCACGGTAAGAGATAATATGAGATAGTGAGGTTGAGTACTCCGAGAGTGTGAGTACATGAGTTCATCACTGAGAGGCATTGTATTTGACATACATACTTGAGATACATGCATAGAGATGCATTTCCTTTTGCTGCCCGATTTTGGTGACATTCGTGATCTTTTACTTATATCTTGACATGTAGGCATAGATATGTACTTCCTCACGCTATCTGAAAATGAAACATTTACCTGATGAAAAGTTTTTTGGGAAAAATTACAGTTTTCTAACTTACTCGTATGTTTTGATGATTTCGGTAAAGAATTTGGGTTTTCACTGATATACTTGAACAGCGGAACTGTTTTCGGAAAACTGTGAAAAGGCTAAACATTTTATCTCTGAGCTACTTCTTTATTTACTTGCTTTACATTGTTATGAACTGTTGTTGGTTATTGGTGTTGGACCCAACCTATGTTCCAGCTCGTCACTATTTTCATCCTGAGGTTAGGTTTGTTACTTTTCAAGTACATGGGGTCGGTTGTACTCATACTACACTTCCTGCACATTGCGTGCAGATCTCGGATGCCGATGTTGCTGTGTTCGATGAGAGTTGGAATGGAAGATGTATTTGCATCCCTGTTATAGCTGCCTCTTATTCATGGTAGCCTTAGATATTAAAACTTTGTTTATGTACTTTTCAAACAAAAAGTGTATTTAGTTCATATCAGCTTTGTGAACTCTATTCTTAGAAGCTCATAATTTGTACTAACAGTCCTTGGGAAATTTATAAGATTCAGATAATTCCTTTG
This sequence comes from Nicotiana attenuata, assembly GCF_001879085.1. Lineage (NCBI taxonomy): Eukaryota > Viridiplantae > Streptophyta > Magnoliopsida > Solanales > Solanaceae > Nicotiana > Nicotiana attenuata. The sequence goes on along the minus strand of NW_017670562.1, from coordinate 479,912 downwards.
TTAATTGGTTTATTAAGTTAATGTCACGACCCTAAAACCGACCTGGTCGTGATGGCGCCTACCGTGAAACTAGGCCAGCCGACACAACTCCCGAATTACCCATTTAAACAAAAACAATTGTTTTAAGACTTTAATTAATCAGATATCTCATAATGTAAGTCTAAATGAACAGTGCGGAATAAATACGCAGCCCGACATCGGGGTTTCACAAGTCACGAGCATCTACTAAGGTCTGAATACAACGAAAATCTGAAAATGTACTAAATACAGTCTAAGGAAAACAAGAGGGAGAAAAGCAGTGCTGCGAACGTCGGACAGCTACCTTGCTAACTCCACTCTGCCACTGAGCAATCAACACCCGCTACCGGGTTCAGAAACACCCAAATCTGCACACAAGGTGCAGGAAGTAATGTGAGTACGCCAACTCAGTAAGTAATAAAGGTAAATGAAAGCTGAGAGGTAAGAAAACACGTAAACCACGTCATAACACTACAACAAATGTAAATCTTTTCCAAAGTAGTATACAAATCATTTACTTCATAAATCAAGCTCAGTTTCAGTAAAAGTCTTTTAAAACAACTTTCAATGGTTTCAAACGAGTCATAAAATAGTGAGTATAATGATAGAAAACGTAAACAGCCCCTCAGGCAAGCATGTATCATAAACCGCCCCTCGGGTATAATATCAACAGAACCAACCCCTCGGGCTACCTCACGATCACTCGTAATCAGCCCCTCGGGCATAACATAAATCAAGAACCGCCCCTCGGGCAAAGCATGGATCAAGAACAGGCCTCAGGCTTCAATATGAAACAACAACAGCCCCTCGGGCTACAATATATCACTCACACCGGGTACCCGTGCTCACTGAGGGTATAAAGACTCTGGGAGGGGCCCTTTACGGCCCAAGCGCAATAACAAGCCATCTCGTGGCATAATCAAATAGTCTCTCGGCCTCATATCAAGCTACCTCGTGGCGTAACAACTCAGGACCTCGACCTCATAATCATGAATCGGTACAATATCGCTGCGGCGCGCAGCCCTATCCCACAATAACCTCAAAACACAGGCCCTCGTCCTCACTCAGTTAGAAATCTCTAATAAGCCACTCGGGCACAGTAAAATATGATGCTCACCCCATAATATAATTTAAGATGTCAAAATAGAGTAAATATGGCTGAGTTATGAAAACAGTAGAATACAGCATGACCGAGTACAAATGTGAAGTCAAAATAGTGTTGAATAGTAGTAAAATTCCCTAAGGGTCCAAAATAGTTGGCATGAGGCCTAAATATGGCATTCAGCTCAAAACATGATGATAGCAAACAATTTTTCAGTCAAATACGCGATTAAACAATCATACGGGACGGACTAAGTCACAATCCCTAGCGGTGCACGACCCCACGCTCGTTATCTAGCGTGTGCGTCACCTCGAAGTAGCACAACGATGTGAAATCTGGGGTTTCATGCCCTCAGGAAAACATTTACAATCATAACTTACCTCTATCCGGTCCAAACTCTAGCCCGTGATGCCTTTGCCTCTCATCTCGGCCTCAATCCGTGCCGAATCTATCCAAAATCAGAATCATGACGTCAGAATATGCTAAGGGAACGAAGCCCATGCGAAAATAATCAAATTACAACATAAATCCCGAAATTAACCAAACCCGTCACCCAGGCCCACGTCTCAGAATCCGATAAAAATTACATCAATACACTCCTTATCCTCCCACGAGTTCATACATATCAAATACATCAAAATCCGACCCCAAATGACCCCTCAAATCCCTAGATTTAGATCTCAAATTTCCAAGCCCTAACTTCCAATTTTTTTAAGCTTAAACTCTACACATTAGGATTGAGTATTAAGTCCATAAATCTTACCTCCAAGTGTTTCCCCTTGATTCCCTCTTCAATATTCCTCAAAAAGCTCCAAAATTGCCCAACAATGGTGAAACTTAGACCCAAAATCGCGGAAACGGTCTTTTAAAACATTCTGCCCAGCACTTAAAATCTCTTCTTAGCGAATGCGGTCAACTCCTCGTGTTCGCAAAGCACAAACTTATGTTACCACTTTGCCCTTCATCACGTTCGCGACACCCTATACGCGAACCTGAAGGCTTAGCTTCCCAACTCACTGAACGCGACTCCCCACCCACGAACGCGAAGAACAAATCAACCTCGACTCAGCTGCCCACCTTTCCTCTATGCGAACGCGGCTAATCCCTCGCAAACGCGATGACCACGAGCCTCAGCCCTTTGAGAACGCAGGACCACCTTCTCGAACCGAAGGCCAATTCCACTACCTCACATCCTAACCCTTTGTGAATGCGGGACATGCATCGCGAACGCGAAGGTCAAAAACCTGCAACACCAACAACAGTTTTTCTGCAATTTCCTCCAACATGAAATGATCCGTTTAACCACCCTAAACGTACCCGAGGCCCTCGGGACCTCAACCAAACATGCCAACATATCCCATAATATCATTCAAACTTGTACCAACCTTCGGAACGCTCAAAACAACATCAAACACCAAATTTGCATCGGATTCAAGCCTAAGAATTCCAAAAACTTCCCAATTCCGCTTTCGATCAAAAAGTCTATCAAACCTCGTCCGAATGACCTGAAATTTTGCAAACACATCCCAGATGACACAACGGACCTAATGCAACTCCAGGAATTCCATTCCGACCCCTATATCAAAATCTCACCTATCAACCGGAAAACGCCAAAATTCCAATTTCGCCAATTCAAGCCTAAATCTACCACGGACCTCCAAATTATATTCTGATCATGCTCCTAAGTCCCAAATCACCTAAAAGGAGCTAACCAAATCATAAAAATCCAAATCTGAGTTCAAATACTAAAAAGTTAAGACTGAGTCAAACCTTTCAAATTTAAAGCTTCAAGCTGAGAATCATCCTTCCATATCTATTCAAATTAACCTGAAAACCAAAACCGATGATTTACATAAGTAACAATACATAATACGGGGCTAGTCATGCCCGAGAACTGGCGAGCGAAGTGCAAAAGCTCAAAATGACCGGTCGGGTCGTTACACTTAAATGGAAATGGATAACTGTTAATTGGCTTACCTAGCAGGTTGGGTTAGGTGCCATCACGACTAGTGAATTTTGGGTCGTGACACTATACATACTTCCTTAATATAATAGACGCACTTTGCAACACATGTCAATATTGAAGTATAAAAAAAAGGTACTCAAATACAATGTGATACCCGAATGATATATTTGTATACCTTATTGGTATATAGTTGTATTGCATTAATATGGTTAAACTAAAATATGTGCAGAAATAAAAGTGGTCCACCAAAAAAATGCAATATTTGTACATACTTCCTCAACAAAATGTGCACACTTTGCAACTTATGTCACTATTGAAGTATAACAAATTGGAAGCCATTTGCATCTAATTACTGCAAGAAAGAAAGGCAATCAAATACAATGTGATACCCGAATATTGTATACCTTATTAATATATATGTGTATTGCACTAATATGGTTAAACCAAAATATGTGCAGAAATAAAAGTGGTTGTAACGACCCGGCCGGTTGTTTTAAGAATTTATGCCCTGATCCCTTATTAACTGCTTTCCTCGTGTTTGTTTCTACTATTTTGATTTGCCGGGATATTTGGTTTGAGTTTCAAAGTGTTTTGGGACACTTAGTCCCTAAAAGAGAACTTAAGCTTTAGAATTTAGACCGTAGTCAGAGAAGTGTGAAGACGGCCTCGGAATGGAATTCCATCGATTTCGTTGGCTCCGTTAGGTGATTTCAGGCTGAGGGGTGTGTTCGGATTGTTTTTGGGGGTCCGTAGCTTATTTAAGCTTGAAATGCCGAAATTTAAATTTTTGAAGTTTTTGGTTCGATAGTGAGGTTTTGATATCGGGGTTGGAATGGATTTCGGAAGTTGGAGTAGCTCCCTAGTGTTGAATGTGACGTGCTTGCAAAATTACAGGTCATTTGGACGAGGTTTGATAGACTTTTTGATCGAAACCGTAATTTGAGAGTTTTTGGAGTTCTTAGGCTTGAATCTGATGTTAATTTGGTGTTTTTGATATTTTTTTGAGCGTTCTGAAGGTTGAAACAAGTTTGAATGATGTTTTAGGATTGGTTGGCATGTTTGGTTGAGATCCCGGAGGCCTCGGGTGTGTTTTGGATGCTCAACGGGTCATTTTTTAACTTAGGTATGCAGCAGATTTGCTGGTTTTTCTATTGCAGACTTTTGGCCTCGCGTTCGCGAAGGGGAGATCGCGTTGGTGAAGGCTGACCGGGGGAAGTATCACGAATGCGAGGAGCGGAGCGCGTTCGCGAAGAGGAAAGGCGCAGCAGTTGGGGAACCCATGAAATTTTTCTACGCGTTCGCGAGTATTGGGTCGCGTTAGCGAAGATCCTGGAGCTGAAGCTACGGATTCGCGAGTAGACCCTCGCATTTGCGAAAGAGGATGACTTGCCAGTGGATTTTTGTGCATCGCGTTCGCGACAATGCTCTCGCGTTCGCGAAGAAGAACGCGTCTGGGCAGAACATAAATTTCAAAATTGAGGGTTTTGAGTTCATATCACAAAATTGAATTGGGAGCTCGGTAGGAGGCGAATTTTGGGAAGATTTTCAGAGGGAGTTTGCGGCTAATGATTCTTAACTCCTTTTTGCTTATAACCTGTTAATCTAAACATGAATTCATCATCTAATTTCGGATTTGGGGTGAGAAATCGGGCAAAAATTTTGAAAAAGTTCTTAGGCCTAATTTTCGAGTTTTGATTGGTAATTTGACGTTGGATTTGGATAATTTTGGTATGGTTAGACTCGTGAGTGAATGAGGGTTCATAATCCGTAACTTTTACCTAATTCCGAGACGTGGGGCTAGGGGCATTTTGGTCATTTTTCCTAATTTTGCATATTAGCTTAGAATTAATTAGCGGAATTAGTTACTTGAAGTTACACTTACATTATGCAATTGAATTGAATAGATTTGAGCCATTTGGAGTCGAATACTCGTGGCAAGGACGTGGTTTTGGGTTGATTTTGTGCCGGTTCGAGGTAAGTGGCTTGCCTAACCTTGTGCAGGGAAACTCCCCTTAGGATTTGGTATTGTTAATATTTGAAATGCCTTGTACGTGAGGTGACGAGTGTGTACTTGTGCTAATTGTTGAAAATTCGGTTTTCATTAAGTAACTAAAAATTGTGTTTCCTTTCCTGTTATACTACAAGTAATTTAAGCCTGCTGTTAGCGTACGGAAGCATGTCTAATTGACTTAATTGCTTATTTGCTCAACTGCCTTATTTGGATTATGTTCAGCACGCTAGGTTAGAAATACATGTTTTACCTTGGTATGAAATTTGAATTGAATTGAGTGTTCTTCGTATTGCTGTTGTGTATTTACTTTGGGACTACGGGACGGTATCCCGGGAGATCCCCCTGTATGTTTACTTTGGGACTACGGATTGTATTTCGGGAGATCCGCTGCACGTTTATATTGGAACTACAGGACTGCACCCAATAGATTCCCCCAGTACTGGTATTTACATTTGGGACTACGGATCGGGATTCCGGTAGATCCCCGTGCACTATAAGTTGGACTACGGGACGATATCCCTCGAGATCCACTGGATATTTATATTTGGGACTACAGGACGGTATCCTGGGAGATCCCCGGTTGTCATCTCTATGCTGAGTTGTATGCTTTTCGTGATTACTTTTGTCTCTGTAATAGTTCTTGTTATTCTTATTATCTTGTGTTAGTTCATACTGCTAGCATTTAATTATATTGTCGTATTCTATACTGTTTTATCACATTTTTCAGCTATAATCAGTAGGGCGCTTACCTTCCTCGTCACTACTCGACCGAGGTTAGGCTTGACACTTACTGAGTACCGCTGTGGTGTACTCATGCCCTTTGTGCACATGTTTTTCATGTGCAGATCCAGGTACTTCGACTCAGCCCTACTACCCTTGAGGTGGGGTGATCCATCAGAGACCTCGAGGCATGTCTGCCGCGTACGCAGACCGAGGAGTCCCTTTCCATTCTCTCTCATAGTATTAGCCCTTATGTATTTACTTTCGTTTAGACACTCTGGAGTTAGAACACTGTAGTTAATTCCACAGTTTGTGATTTCATGAGATTTCGGGTTTTGGGAAATATAGTTTCAGTTTGAGAGTTGTATTATATATGTCGAGCGGCATCTTTAAATCTTCACTATGTTTATTCTGCAAGTTTTCATTTGTTTTATTCTGTTGTTTTGTTTTCCACAATTTGTTAGGCTTACCTAGTCGTAGAGACTGGGTGCCATCACGATAGTTCACGAAGGGCGAACTGGGGTCGTGACAAGTTGATATCAGAGCTCTAGGTTCATAGGAGTCTTGAATCACAAGCCGGCTTATTAGAGTCTCGCGGATCGGTACGGAAATGTCTGTACTTATCTGCGATAGGCTATGTAACTGTTAGGAAAATTTCACTTCACTTGATTTCCTTGTCGTGCGAGATTTTTTATATCACAATTCTAAACTTTTGTCTTCTATTCTCTCATAGATGGTGAGGGCACGTGCTACCCGAGATGATCAGGCACCCCCGCCCCCTACTGGAGCCGTCAGAGGCCGGGGCTGGGGTAGAGGCTGAGGACACGCACGCGGTGCAGCCAGAGCACCCGCACGAGCTGCCACCGAGGAGCCACCAGTGGTTCTAACTGGAGCCCAGGCACCTGATACGCCTACTGCTACAACTACTCCAGCACTTCAGGAGACTCTGGCACAGTTTATGAGCATGTACACCACTTTGGCTTAGGCAGGGTTGCTTCCCCTTGCTGTAGCTACATCCCAGACTAGGGGAGGAGCACAGACTCCCACCGCCCACACTCCTGAGCAGCGAGTTCATGTTGATCAGGTCCTAGAGATTATTCTTGTATAGCCTGCAGTCCGAGATCAGCCCGAGGATAGGGCAGCGGCTTCCGAGGATGAGCAGTGGAGGCTTGAGAGGTTCAAGAAGTACAAGCCTCCTGTATTCAGTGGTCTAGCATCAGTTGATGCTCTGGGATTTCTAGATGAGTGCTACCGTATTCTCCGTACCATGGGCATATCAGGATCTAGCGGGGTTTCCTTCACTACTTTCCAGCTTCAAGGAGCCGCCTATGAGTGGTGGCGTACTTATGAGTTAGACAGTCCGGATGAGGCAGCTTTCCTGACTTGGACTTAGTTTTCAGATATATTCCTGAGAGAGTATGTTCCTCAAAGCCTCAGGGACACGTGGCGCGTGGAGTTTGAGCATTTGCGCCAGGGTACTATGATTGTCTCGGAGTATGCTGTCTGTTACACTAGCTTGGCTAGACATGCCCCAACCTTGGTTTCTACTGTTCGCGAGAGGGTTCGCCAGTTTATTGAGGGGCTTATTCCCAGCATCAGGTCTAGCATGGCTCGTGAGTTGAAGATGGATATTTCTTATAAGCAAGTGGTGAGCATTGCTAGGAGGATTGAGGGTATGCATGCTAGGGATAGAAAGGAGAGGGAGGCCAAGAGGTCTCGAGAGTCGGGCCATTATTCTGGTGCCCGTACCCCAGCTGCATGGTAGGGGTTATATGAGTTGCCTTGTTTATTCAGCTCTTTCCTCAGCAAGTGGTATTCCAGCTCCTCCTAGGCCTCAGGACCCTTATTATGCACCTCCAGTATCTAGTGCGCCTCCTGCGCGGGGTGCTTTCAGTAGTCAGTCTAGCAGACCTGGCCTGAGCCAGTCACAGTTGCCACATCCTCCCAAAGCTTGTTTTGAGTGTGGTGAAACACGCCATATCGTGAGGGATTTACCAAGACTTAGGAGGGGTGCACCTCCACAGACTTCTCAGCCACAGCATGCCCCGCAGAGTTCTCAGGCTATGGTTACAGCTCCAGTTGCTACCCCACATGCTCAGCCAGCTAGAGGTGGAGGTCGGGGAGGTAGAGGTCGCCCTAGAGGGGGAGGCCAGACCAGATACTATGCCCTTCCTGCCCGTACAGAGGCGGTTGTCTCTGATTCTGTCATCACAGGTATTGTTCTGGTTTGTCACAGAGAGGCATCGGTTTTATTCGATCCAGGCTCCACTTATTCTTATGTGTCTTCTTATTTTGCTCCGCATTTGGGTATATCTCGGGATTCTTTGAGTTCCCCTGTTTATGTTTCTACTCCTGTGGGAGATTCTCTTATGTGGACTGCGTTTATCGGTCGTATTTGGTTGCTCTTACTGGTTTTGGGACCAGAGCCAATTTATTGTTGCTCAGCATGGTAGATTTTGATATTATCTTGGGCATGGACTGGTTGTGGCCCCATTATGCTATTCTTGATTGTCAAGCCAAAACCGTGATGCTGGCTATGCCAGGTGTACCGCGTGTTGAGTGGAGGGGTGCTTTAGATCACACTCCCAGTAGAATTATTTCTTTCCTTAAGGCTCAGTGAATGGTTGAGAAGGGGTGTGATGCATATCTAGCTTATGTGAGAGATGTCAGTATTGATACCCCTATAGTTGATTCAGTACCAGTAGTGCGGGATTTTTCTGAAGTGTTTCCAGCTGACCTTCCGGCATGCCGCCCGATAGAGATATTGATTTTGGCATTGATCTGTTGCCGGGAACTCAACCCATTTCTATTCCTCTGTATCGTATGGCTCCTCCTAAGTTGAAGGAGTTGCAGGATCAGTTACAGGAATTGCTTGACAAGGGTTTTATTCGGCCCAGTGTATCACCTTGGGGTGCTCCTGTCTTGTTTGTGAAGAAGAATGATGGTTCTATGCATATGTGCATTGTTTATCGCCAGTTGAACAAAGTTACAGTGAATAACCGTTTTCCTTTGCCTCGTATTGATGATTTGTTTGACCAGCTACAGGGTGCACGAGTGTTTTCTAAGATTGAATTGCGTTCTGGTTACCATCAGCTGATCATTCGTGACCCAGATATTCCGAAGACTGCTTTCAGGACTTGGTATGGTCATTACGAGTTCCTTGTTATGTCATTTGGGCTGACCAATGCCCCAGCACCCTTCATGCATTTGATGCACGGTGTGTTCCGGCCATATCTTGGCTCGTTCGTCATTGTCTTTTTTGATGATATTCCGGTATACTCCCGAAGTCGGGAAGATCATGAGCAGCACCTGCAAACAGTGCTTCAGACTTTAAGAGAAAAGAAGTTATATGCAAAGTTCTCGAAATGTGAGTTTTGGTTGGATTCCATGGCATTCTTGGGTCACGTGGTATCTAGTGAGTGGATAAAGGTGGATCCGAAGAAAGTGCAAGCAGTTCAGAGTTGACCCAGACCATCCTCAGCGACAGAGATCTGCAATTTTCTTGGCTTGGCGGGCTACTACCGTCGATTTGTTGAGGGGTTTTCATCAATTGCAGCACCTATGACCAGGCTAACCTAGAAGGGTGCTCCGTTCCAGTGGACGGAAGAGTGTGAAGCGAGCTTTCAGAAGCTCAAGACAGCTTTGACTACAGCCCCAGTTTTGATATTGCCTACAGGTTCGGGGTCTTATACTGTCTATTGTGATGCCTCGAGGATTGGCCTTGGAGCGTATTGATGTAGGACGGTAGGGTGATTGCCTATGCATCCAGACAGTTGAAGGTACATGAGAAGAATAATCCTGTCCATGATCTTGAGTTAGCTGCTATTGATCACACCTTGAAGATCTGGCGTCATTATTTGTACGGTGTGCCTTGTGAGATTTATACTGATTACCGGTGTTTGCAGCATCTGTTCAAGCAGAAGTACCTTAATTTGCGTCAAAAAAGATGGCTAGAGCTGCTGAAGGACTATGATATCACTATTTTATATCACCCGGGCAAGGTCAATGTGGTGGCCGATGCTTTGAGCCGCCGGGCAGAGAGTTTGGGGAGTTTAGCTTATTTACTAGCAGCAGAGAGGCCCATGGCGATGGATGTTCAGGACTTAACCAGCCAGTTTGTGATGTTGGATCTTTCGGAGCCCGGTTGGGTTTTAGCTTGCGTGGTCTCTCGGTCTTCCTTGTTTGATCGTATCCGGGAGCATCAATTTGATGACCCTCATTTGCTTATCCTCAAGGACAAGGTTTTGCATGGCTATGCCAGAGACGTGACTATTGGTGATGATGGGGTATTGAGGATGCAGGGTCGAGTTTGCGTACCCAATGTCGATGGGCTTCGAGAGTTGATTCTAGAGGAGGCGCATAGTTCGCGGTATTCCATCCATCCGGGTGCCATAAAGATGTACCAGGATTTGAGACAGCACTATTGGTGGATGCGGATGAAGAAAGATATAGTTGGGTTTGTAGCCCGGTGCCTCAATTTTCAGCAGGTGAAGTATGAGCACCAAAGGCTGGGTGGATTGATTCAGCAGATTGAGATTCCGGAGTGGAAGTGAGAGCGGATCACCATGGACTTCGTAACTGGGCTCCCACAGACATTGAGGAAGTTTGATGCCATTTTGGTGATTGTGGATCGGCTGACCAAGTTCGCGCATTTCATCCTGTGTGTACTACCTATTCTTCGGAGCGGCTGGCGGAGATTTATATCCAGGAGATTGTTCGTCTGCATGGTATTCCAGTTTCCATCATTTCAGATAGAGGTACTCAGTTCACATCACGATTCTGGAGAGCCGTACAACATGAGTTGGGTACTCAAGTGGAGTTGAGTACAGCATTTCACCCTCAGACGGACGGACAGTCCGAGCGCACTATTCAAATTCTTGAGGATATGCTCCGTGCGTGTGTGATTAAGTTTGGAGGGTCTTGGGATCAGTTCTTGAAATTGGCGGAGTTTGCCTACAACAGCAGTTATCAGTCCAGCATTCAGATGGCACCATACGAGGCTTTATATGGTAGGCGGTGTAGATCCCCGGTGGGTTGGTTTGAGCCGGGTGAGGCTAGATTATTGGGCACGAACTTGTTTCAGGATACTTTGGAGAAGGCTAAGGTGATTCAAGATAGACTCCGTACAGACCAGTCCAGACAGAAGAGTTACGCGGACCGGAAGGTTCGTGATGTTTCCTATATGGTTGGAGAGCGGGTTCTGCTTCGGGTTTCGCCTATGAAGGGCATTATGAGATTTGGGAAGAAAGGGAAGTTGAGTCCGAGGTTTATTGGTCCTTTTTAGGTATTGCGACGTGTTGGGGAGGTTGCTTATGAGCTTGCCTTAACTCCCAGCTTGGCACGAGTTCATCCGGTATTTCGTGTTTAGATGCTCGGAGGTATCACGGTGATCCGTCGCACGTGTTGGATTTCAGTTCAGTCCAGTTGGACAAGGATCTATCTTATGTTGAGGAGCTAGTGGCGATATTGGACAGGTAGGTTTGAAAGCTGAGGTCAAAGAACATTGCATCAGCGAAGGTTCAGTGGCGAGGTCAGCCAGTCGAGGAGGTGACCTAGGAGACCGAGCAGGATATGCGCAGCCGTTACCCTCATATTTTCACTACTTCAGGTATGTCTTTATGCTTGTTCGAGGACGAACGAATGTTTAAGTGTAGGAGAATGTAACGACCCGGCCGGTTGTTTTAAGAATTTACGCCCCGATCCCCTATTAACTGCTTTCTCCGTGTTTGTTTCTGCCATTTTGATTTGCCGGGATGTTTGGTTTGAGTTTCGGAGTGTTTTGGGACACTTAGTCCCTAAAAGAGAGCTTAAGCTTTAGAATTTGGACCGTAGCCGGAGAAGTGTGAAGACGGCCTCGGAATAGAATTCCGTCGGTTCTGTTAGCTTCATTGGGTGATTTCGGACTTAGGGGCATGTTCGGATTGTGTTTTGGAGGTCCATAGCTTATTTAAGCTTGAAATGCCGAAAGTTGAATTTTTGAAGTTTCCGGTTCGATAGTGAAATTTTGATATTGGGGTCGGAATGGGATCCCGGAAGTTGGAGTAACTCCGTAGTGTTGAATGTGACATGCTTGCAAAATTTCAAGTCATTCGAACGAGGTTTGATAGACGTTTTGATCGAAACCGTAATTTGAGAGTTTTTGGAGTTCTTAGGCTTGAATCCGATGTTAATTTGGCGTTTTGATGTTGTTTTGAGTGCTCCGAAGGTTGGAACAAGTTTGAATGATGTTTTAGGATTGGTTGGCACGTTGGTTGAGGTCTCGGGGACCTCGGGTGTGTTTCGGATGCTCAAGGGGTAATTTTTGAACTTAGGTGTGCAGCAGATTTGCTGGTTTTTCTGTTGTAGACTTTTGGCCTTCGCGTTCGCGAAGGGGAGATCGCATTCGCGAAGGCTGGCCAGGGGAAGTATCGCGAACGGGAGGAGCGGAGCGCGTTCGCAAAGAGGAAAGGCGAAGCAGTTGGGGACCCCATGAAATTTTTCTACGCGTTCGCGAGTATTGGGTCGCGTTCGCGCAGGTCCTGGAGCTAAAGCTACGCATTCGCGAAAGAGGAAGACTGGCCAGTGGATTTTTGTGCATCGCGTTTGCGACAATGATTTCGCATTCGCGAAGAAGAACGCGTCTGGGCAGAACATAAATTTCAAAATCGTGGGTTTTGATTTCGCATTAGCTCCTTTTTGCTTATAACCCATTAATCTGAACATGAATTCATCATCTAATTTCAGATTTGGGGTGAGAAATTGGGGAAAAATTTTGGAAAAGTTCTTAGGCCTAATTTCGAGTTTTGATTGGGAATTTAACATTGGATTTGGATAATTTTGGTATGGTTAGACTCGTGAGTGAATGAGGGTTCATAATCCGTAACTTTTACCCGATTCTGAGACGTGGTCCCGGGGGGCATTTTGGTCATATTTCCTAATTTCGCGTATTAGCCTAGAATTAATTAGCGGAATCAGTTACTTGAAGTTACACTTACATTATGCAATTGAATTGAATAGATTTGAGCCATTTGGAGTCGAGTACTCGTGGCAAGGACGTGGTTTCGGGTTGATTTTGAGTCGGTTCGAGGTAAGTGGCTCGCCTAACCTTGTGTGGGAGAACTCCCATGAGGATTTGGTATTGTTGATATTTGAAATGCCTTGTACGTGAGGTGAAGGTACAAGGCATGATCCCTAAAGCATGTTGATTGTTACCGACATTTTCCAAGCCTTTGTGTTTCGCATGATCCCTAAAGCATGTTGATTGTTACCAACTTCAGTGTGCATGTTGCTCTTTCCTGATTAAAACCACCGGCCTTGGCCTTGAGGTCTATAACCTTTGATTTCTGCTTGGAATATCTTGCTTGTCACTGGTCCACCACCCTTTTGTCAATCCTATCCCAGAAAATATCTTTGATCCGTTCACCAAGACCCTTCCATCTTGTTGCATTGTTCATGAATTGATACGTACCAAACCCTTGTATTTCATACGAATCCCAAAGCATGTCAATTGCCACCCACTCAAGATGTATTTTGTTCTTCCTTGGATTAAACCCCTGGTCCGGTCCTTGAGGTCTACAGCTCCCCCATTTGCCATGATAGCTTTGACTCCTGCTTGGAAGGTCTTGCTCGTCACTGGTTTAAATGCCCTTTTATTAAGCTTATCACAGGAAATACCTTTGATCCGTTCGCCCTAACCCTTCATTTGTGGCATCGTTCATGAATTGCCATGTACCAAGCCTTTTGCATTTCACAAGGGTTCCAAAGCATGTTGATTGTTGCCAACTCAGTGTGCCTGTTGTTCTTTCTTGACTTGACGCCTTGATGTGTTCATCAGATCCCGTTTTGGTTAATTGGAAGGCTGGTGGCAAATTTTGAAGTCATTTCTCACTTGTTATGACCAAACAGACTCAGGAGGAGGAGGTAAACGACACAAAAGGAACAGAGTGAAGGACAAAGGAAAGAGATGATTCCTAACAAGAAAACTACGAAGTAGAAACCTAACAGGTGTGGATACCAACTCTAATGACCATGACATGCATCTGTAGATATTTTGTCAAGCAAATCTGATGTTCATCTCTTGTTGTACCTTTTCGCCGTGAAACTGGGCTTCAATGCTCCGCTTATCCAATCTGATTCACAATCCTTATTCGACTTGTAGTGCCCGAAGGGTTTTCACCATCAAGCCTCTCTCATTTCGTTCTTTCTCTCAACTTACAGTCGCCTCAAGGTGCCCGTGAAGGTTTTCACTAATAAGACTCTCTCATTTTTTATTTCTCTCAGCTTTCATCGCCTTGTGTACCCGTGAGGGTTCTCGTCAACAAGACTCTCTCATTCTTCATTTCCCTTGTTTGGACCGGAATGTTGCCCCTGATATGATTCACCTCTACTCGCTTGACTTGGCATCTCTCAAAGACTGATCGGAAGGTCTTTCTTTGGACCGTAACGTGGGCTTTTGGGTAGGGTTAGAAAGAAAGGGTATCAAAGGCTCAAAACACTTCAACATGGGTTCAAAATTACAACTTTCGGAATCAGATTTCTCACAACAACCACAACTTCTGCCCCAGTTTCTTTCTTGGGGACTTTCGGATTTTTATTTCGGTGTGACTGAACCTCAGAGAGAGGCTGCCTACGTACCCTTTCGGGATCAAGTCAAACGTAGTTCAGGCCATAGGAACTACTTTGCTGTTGCGATCCCTTTCTTCCACTTTTCTTTTTTTTCTTTTTTTTTTCATTTCTTTTCTTTCTTTTCTTTCCCTTTTCTTTTCTCTTTTTTTCTTCTCGTCTTCTTTTCTCTTCTTTTCTCTTTTCTTTTCCTTTCTTTTCATTTCTCTTTTTCCTTTCTTTTCTTTTCTTTTTCACTGTTTTTCTCTTGTTTCTCCACTTACTTTCCCCGCTCGGGCTTACGAGTTTTATTATTGATTCTGAAAGAGGGGTGTGCAAGAAAATAACCGAGGCTCAAAGGGGTAACAAAGGATAAGGTGTTTGGATAGCAGAATAAAATGCCTTCGTCATTCCAATCTCCAAAACATGCCAAGTACAAACTACACAATTAAACAGGCTGAGGAAAACATCCGTAACATTTTTTGATTGATTCACATACTTGCCTTCTGTATTTGTCAACTAACCAGCGCAATTGGGCAACAAACATGGTACCACGAACGGCCCCTATCAATTTGGCAAGCTTGCCTTCAGGGTTTCTTTACGTTTTATCTGCTCCAGTTTCACATGGTTCGGGCTTCAACCTTTCTTATTTCCTTCGAATGACCTTGCATCTTCAACATTGTTTCATTGCTTCATTACTGAACTGACTTTTAAAAACCAGGCTGAGAATTATGCGTGCATGTCATGTCACTAGAACCAACATTAAAAGAATTGTAAAAGGAGAAGAGAACTAAACAAAATGACTGAAATGTTAGGAAACAGAGAACTGCATTAGACTGACGATGAAATGGTTTAAACAACAAAACAAGTGAACTAGACTAGGGTTACAACCCTTGAACAAACCTAGACAGCACTAAACAAGCTATTACGACTTAAACAAGCAAGGCAAAGTGAAAGGATAGAAGGGTTTAAATCACAAGACAATATCCGAATTACAACCCTGAAAATAACCCGAACAACAGAAATGACAACAAAATGAACCACTAAGACTCCTCTCTAGCTAGCCAAGAGATGGAGCATTTTTCCAATCACCAAGCTCGACATCTTAGCCACTGGATTGCACATCAAAATTGCTGGGACCTTCACCAATTTCAATATTATTGACTTCACTCCACAAGTTTCCGAGAGGATTCTCAGACTCCCTGCCATTGTCGTTGACCACAATTACCCCTTCTTGAATCATTCTTTCTATTTCCCTTTTCAAAGAGCGACAATCTTCAATGCTATGCCCCATGACATTAGAGTGGTACATGCATCGAACAGCGGGATCAAAGCCTTTCGCATATGGGTCTGGAGTATTGATTAGGTCGCAGCAGACTCAACCTTAGGAAGAGTGGGCGCTAATACTTTTACCCAATAGTGGTATCGGGGTCAATTTCCTCAGGGAGCTAGGAAGGGAGTTAGATATTTGTTTAGCCTAGAAATGCGAGTTTGCTTCTAATTGATCTTCTATCATTTTTGGGTTTTTCTTTGTGATTATCAACTACAATTTAACAACTACTAATTATAACTAAATTATGCTAAGATATTAAGCCTAAGTTGTATGCAAGATGGAGAAAGGCACTAGGGTCGTGGCATTTACCTAGGTGGTCAACTAACGGGTAGAGATTCCTAATACGAGAATGATGATTATGGGGCTTATGATATAACCGTTGCACGATAGCACTCACTCTCACACCTCTCGGTAGAGAAAATGATTTTGCCTAATTAACTCTCTCGAGACCAATTGGGTAAGCTAACAAACCAAGCAACTTAGGGTTCAAGTTGGGTAATTGCTCTCTCGAGGTTTTACCCGTTAATTGGGACTACTATTCTCATAGGTCCATCCCAATTCCTTGTTGGGTTAATTTTGGAGTCTTAGACACTCTTTCTCAAGAAGGGTCAAAACTCACAAAGCTAGAATTAGTGTTTGCAACCACCAAATCCAAGTGAAAACATAAAAATAATCCAAATATCAAACACCCAACATCATTCAAGCATTAAACAATCATACCCATTAATTACCCACACTAGGGTTGAGCCACAACCCTAGCTTATGGGTTTAGCTAGCCATAATAACAACAGAAATTGAAGGAGAAATAGATAAAATGAACATATTAATTAGCTAGAAGGTAAATCTACAATAATCCACGTTAAACAAGATGAAAAATGCCTAAAATAGGCTAACACTTTTGTCTCACGAGTGCAGCAGCTGTTCTGTATCTAATCCGTACCCTAAAAAATGGCAAATATTCTATTTATACTAAGTTAAGAAAAACCNTGCTGAAGCTTCAAAAGTATTCCCTTGTTCTCCAGGTGGGCTCCTGACTGCTGAACTTGAAATATATTCCCTTGTTCTCCAGGTGGGCTCCTGATTGCAACGCTTGAAAAGTATTCCCTTGTTCTCCAGGTGGGCTCCTAACTGCAATAAAATAGACAAACAAAGAAAATTTTCTGCCCCAGTTTGGTGACTGGGCACATCATGTTATCCAATATTGAAAATTAAAAGCTAAAATTTGAATTGTACTTCCCTTGTTTTCCAGGTGGGCGCCTGACTGTTGAAGCTTCAAAAGTATTCCCTTGTTCTCCAGGTGGGCTCCTGACTGCTGAACTTGAAAAGTATTCCCTTGTTCTCCAGGTGGGCTCCTGATTGCAACAAAATAAACAAACAAAGAAAAATTTTGCCCCAGTTTGGTGGCTGGGTACAGCATGTTATCAAATATTAAAATTGAAAGCTAAAATTGAATTATACTTCCCTTATTTTCCAGGTGGGCGCCAGATTGCTGAAGCTTGAAAAGTATTCCCTTGTTCTCCAGGTGGGCGCCTGATTGCTGAAGCTTGAAAAGTATTCCCTTGTTCTCCAGGTGGGCTCCTGACTTCTGAACTTGAAAAGTATTCCCTTGTTCTCCAGGTGGGCTCCTGACTGCAACAAAATAAACAAACAAAGAAAACTTTCTGCCCCAGTTTGGTGGCTGGGCACATGGGTGAGTGTTAAACTGAATTATTCTACCAACTATTATAAGAATTTGAAAGCTAAGTCCTATTATCCAGGGAGGTCCTGACAACTCCTAACAATTACGAACCTAAGTTATATATTCAAAAAGCATTACTCCCACTACATTTGTTATCTAAGGGGTCTTAAACTACTTCCCATTATCCAGGAGCGTCCTGACAACTTCTAGTTAAAAGGCGGTTTTAATCTAAGTTATATCTATTGCAAGTACGACTTTCACCACATCTTGTTATATAAACAAAATTTAAAACTACATCCCATTATCCAGGAGGGTCCTGAAAAACTCTTAATTGAATCCTATCTTAGACATACAAACCTTGAGACCAGCTCGTATTCCTTGGGGTACATTTATGCTAAATTATGCTATGCATGATTGTTTTGAAATTTAAACTAAATCCCATTTTCCAGGAGGGTCCTGAAAACTTACCGTCAAACCTGTTTTGGTGCTTGTTCCTTCCCCTACAGAGAGTTCCCCCGAGACACGAAATTTTCTGCCCCTGTTTCAATCAAAGAAAAATCTTGTCAGTTTAAAATGTGGTGGTTGGTTTGTGGCCTTGAACTTTGAGGGCGATTGCTCGTTCACTTCCCACGTTAACTGATTTCCACTTGAAGACCTTGCCTGTTTATTGACTAACCACTTTCTCTGTCATCCGTATTACTGAAAATACCTTTTCTCCGTTCAGAACTGATATCCTCTATTTGCTGCACTGCTCATCAACTGACATCTACCCACCCTTTGTGTCTCACATGAATCCCAAAGCACGTCCATTGCCTCCATTCCGTGTGTATGCTGTTCTTTCTTGACTTAAACCACTGGCCTTGACCTTGAGGTCTGTTGTTCCTTCGCTTGTCATGATAGCTAATTTCTATTTGAAGACCCTGCTTGTCCCTGGACTAACCACTTCTTTTGTAAACCTTAACCCAGAAAATACCTCTTCTCGTCCAAACCGAATACCATCTGTCTGCTGCACCGCTCATACCAACATTTGCCAAACCTTTGTGTTTTGCATGATCCCTAAAGCATGTTGGTTGTTACCAACTTCAGTGTGCATGTTGCTCTTTCCTGATTAAAACCACCGGCCTTGGCCTTGAGGTCTATAACCTTTGATTTCTGCTTGGAATATCTTGCTTGTCACTGGTCCACCACCCTTTTGTCAATCCTATCCCAGAAAATATATTTGATCCGTTCACCAAGACCCTTCCATCTTGTTGCATTGTTCATGAATTGATACGTACCAAACCCTTGTATTTCATACGAATCCCAAAGCATGTCAATTGCCACCCACTCAAGATGTATTTTGTTCTTCCTTGGATTAAACCCCTGGTCCGGTCCTTGAGGTCTACAGCTCCCCCATTTGCCATGATAGCTTTGACTCCTGCTTGGAAGGTCTTGCTCGTCACTGGTTTAAATGCCCTTTTATTAAGCTTATCACAGGAAATACCTTTGATCCGTTCGCCCTAACCCTTCATTTGTGGCATCGTTCATGAATTGCCATGTACCAAGCCTTTTGCATTTCACAAGGGTTCCAAAGCATGTTGATTGTTGCCAACTCAGTGTGCCTGTTGTTCTTTCTTGACTTGACGCCTTGATGTGTTCATCAGATCCCGTTTTGGTTAATTGGAAGGCTGGTGGCAAATTTTGAAGTCATTTCTCACTTGTTATGACCAAACAGACTCAGGAGGAGGAGGTAAACGACACAAAAGGAACAGAGTGAAGGACAAAGGAAAGAGATGATTCCTAACAAGAAAACTACGAAGTAGAAACCTAACAGGTGTGGATACCAACTCAAATGACCATGACATGCA
>NW_017670562.1:386755-459728 GCF_001879085.1 Nicotiana attenuata | reverse complement strand
GCTCGATAATAAGCAATTAAGTTACGTATGCACTGTCAGTGTAAAGATTTATTAAGATAAATTTTAACATGCGATAGCAAGTTAGCTACCGTTTTTACTATATTACCAATTAAAGCTTATCAAGATATTTACCCATCATTAGTTTATAAATGATCTGAATTTGTAAAAAAAATTTACGCCATCTTTCTTTCTTTCTTTCTTTCTTTCTTCTTCTTCTTCTCTCTTCTCTCTTCTTTCTTCTTTTCTTTCCTTTCTTTTCATTTCTCTTTTTCCTTTCTTTTCTTTTCTTTTTCACTGTTTTTCTCTTGTTTCTCCACTTACTTTCCCCGCTCGGGCTTACGAGTTTTATTATTGATTCTGAAAGAGGGGTGTGCAAGAAAATAATCGAGGCTCAAAGGGGTAACAAAGGATAAGGTGTTTGGATAGCAGAATAAAATGCCTTCGTCATTCCAATCTCCAAAACATGCCAAGTACAAACTACACAATTAAACAGGCTGAGGAAAACATCCGTAACATCTTTTGATTGATTCACATACTTGCCTTCTGTATTTGTCAACTAACCAGCGCAATTGGGAAGCAAACATGGTACCACAAACGGCCCCTATCAATTTGGCAAGCTTGCCTTCAGGGTTTCTTTATGTTTTATCTGCTCCAGTTTCACATGGTTCGGGCTTCAACCTTTCTTATTTCCTTCGAATAACCTTGCATCTTCAACATTGTTTCATTGCTTCATTACTGAACTGACTTTTAAAAACCAGGCTGAGAATTATGCGTGCATGTCATGTCACTAGAACCAACATTAAAAGAATTGTAAAAGGAGAAGAGAACTAAACAAAATGACTGAAATGGTAGGAAACAGAGAACTGCATTAGACTGACGATGAAATGGTTTAAACAACAAAACAAGCGAACTAGACTAGGGTTACAACCCTTGAACAAACCTAGACAGCACTAAACAAGCTATTACGACTTAAACAAGCAAGGCAAAGTGAAAGGATAGGAGGGTTTGAATCACAAGACAATATCCGGATTACAACCCTGAAAATAACCCGGACAACAGAAATGACGACAAAATGAACCACCAAGACTCCTCTCTAGCTAGCCAAGAGATGGAGCGTTTTTCCAATCACCAAGCTCGACATCTTAGCCACTGGATTGCACATCAAAATTGCTGGGACCTTCACCAATTTCAATATTATTGACTTCACTCCACAAGTTTCCGAGAGGATTCTCAGACTCCCTGCCATTGTCGTTGACCACAATTACCCCTTCTTGAATCATTCTTTCTATTTACCTTTTCAAAGAGCGACAATCTTCAATGCTATGCCCCTGGACAATAGAGTGGTACATGTATCGAACAGCGGGATCAAAGCCTTTCGCATATGGGTCTGGAGTATAGCCGAGGAGCGGCTTGATCAGGCCAGAATGCTTTAACTTTTCAAACAAACTTGTGTAGGATTCTCCGATGGGTGTGAAATTATCTTTTTGCCTTTGTTTCCCTCCGTGCCTCAGCTTTCTGGGATTGTTGGATGCTTGAAAATGCTGTGAAGCACACGAGAATTTTGGGATGCTGGTGCTCGCCCTAGGGAGTGACCCGGTGGTTGGACAAATGGTCGGATGTTGTCTGGTGGGTAATGCCGGGGTGGCTTATGTGGAGTTTGGGGATGTTCACGGGGTTGGTGTTGAGGCTGAAAGCGTTTAGCAAGAACAACCACTGGGCCCTGTCGTCGGTGGAGGGAGTGACCTAGTTGTTGGACACATGACCGGTCATTGTTTGGATGGTAGTGTTGAGGTGGATTATGCGGAACTCGTGGACAGGTTTGGGGTTGGAGTTGAGGCTGAAGATGTTTGGCAAGAACGACCGCGGGACCCTGTCGTCGGCGGGGCTCAGCGATATCTTTTCTATCAATGGGAGGAATACCCTGAGCGACTTGTTCGTTCCATTTAAGCCAAACGTCCTTAAAACTTTCCTTGGGTTTCCTTTCCATCTAAGATAGGGAGGAGCGGCCTGAGACAATGTCTATATTGTACTGAAAGCGCCGCACAAAATCTTGGGCCATGTCGCCCAATATATTCCACTTCCCGACATCTTGACGATTATGCCATTCCAAAGCTGCCCCATTCAGGCTCTCACTGAAATATGCCATCAACAGATCATCTTTCTCGCCAACACTTCTCATTTCACTACAATAACTTCTCAGGTGGGCTACTGGATCTTCCCCCATCATACAAATTAAACTTCGGCATCTTGAACCCTTCCAGCTTTCTGGATATCTCATCTTGCCCCACTGTCTTAACAAGCTTCATAGTCTCACCGGGAGGCTCAAAATGAGGAGCGTAAGAGTATGGACCCGAGACCTTGACAATTGGTTCTGAAGCATAATGTTGGGCATTGGGGATTGATGGTGGAGGACACCCACTAATCCAAGCTTGGTACATTTCGGCCATCTGTCTTTTCAATCTCGAAACCTCTTCTTTCAACTCAGATTCTGATTCAACAATTCTCATAGACGGATCAGTAACACCCGTATTCAACCCTTTGCCCGCCATGACTGCCTTGCTCTTTGACCCTGTGTTGTATGGATGAGTTACCATAAACCAACCAGCCTTCTGCTATGAATTTAACAAAATGAAGCCATCACGTTAGCGTTTGGGCATTTAACATATTGGTAACCGCACATTTGGGAAATGAATGCACCTATGAGATTAACGGTTTCTATTATGCATTCGCTCGACTGCTTGCGTCATCCCGGCTTTCTTATTTCCGACTGCGACTTTTCTCTTTTTTTTTTCTTTTCTTCCTTCTTTTCATTCGAACCTCTGTTTTCTCTTTGTTTTTATTCTCTCTTTCCCTATTGTTGTGCCATTGTTTCTTTCTCTTGGTTTCTTATTTTCTCTCTTTTGTTTTTCTTTTCTCTCTTGTTTTTCCTCTCTTTTCTTTGCATTTTCTCTCTTGTTTTCCCTCTCTTTTCTTTACTCTTGCCTTGATTTTTCTTGTTCCTGTTCTCTCTTTTCCTCAAATTTCTTTCATTTTCTCCTTTCTCTTTCATTGTTTTTCCGTTCTTTCCCTTTGCTCTTGCTCTCTTTTTGTTTCCTCTCGTTTGCCCTTTTTGTTTTGGTTATGGTCGAATCCTATGGAGATTGCCTACGTATCATGACCCCGCATGAATCAGACCAAGCGTAGTTCTCGCAACATAAATGCGAAAAGTAAAGAAACAATTTTTTTGGGAATTTTTGATTTTTCATTGATGTTTTATTTCAGAACAAAACTCCGGCTTTGCGGATACGGCCTTTCAGCACTTCGGGAAAGAAGATTTTAAGGTTGTGCCTGCTAACCACCGAAAACGACACAAGGTGGCTGTTCTTGCAAAAATAGCCTTCCGGCGCCCCTTTTGGGGATATTCGGCTTATTTTAAACGAGAATGGCGTCACCCGACTTCTTGGATGAAAATTAAAATTTTGACATTTTTGGCTATTTTTTAAAATGGGTGGTTGGACCCGATGAGGGTTGCCTACGTATCTCACATCCGGTGAGAATCAAACCAGCGTAGTTCAGTCAAACAAAACAAACTATTTTTGAAAACAAACCTCTCTTTTTTTTCTTTTTCATTGGTAGATAAAACAAACAGTTTTTGAAAACAAGACTCTCTTTTTTTTTTCTTTTTCTTTTCTTTGATAAATAAACAAACTACTTTTGAAAAACAAGACTCTTTTTTCTTTTTTTCTTTCTTTCTTTTTTTTTTCTATTTTTCTCAAAAAAAATCCGGCAGAGTTTCGACGCTATTTGGACACTGGTTTTTCCAAAACAAGTAATTATCTCTCTTTAACCCTCATACCGCTATTTTCTTTAAAAGCCGGTCAGCACGCGAGTCCGAGACAAATAAATGCAACACGTAAAATGCATCATGGTGGTCTTTCATATCCGGTTACCTGTCCTAGACGGACCCAACCCCTGTGTTGAGTCCCCTAAGTCATATGCACGTGATGCAAATAAGCGCTCCTACTAGGGATCCGGCATGGAGTCAAGTTACTCTAAGTTCAAAACCTGGGTATATGTTCTAGACTGTGTACCCGAGCGGACAACTCGAGTCGAGGAGGGGGCTACGTACCGGGAACCAAAAGGCCATCCGGCTTAGTAACTTGTCCGGCCTCTTTCTTATTTCAGGGTATTGACACTAACAGAATAGGGAGTCTTAACCAGTAAGCACATCCCCGGGGGTGAGAAGAGAAGGGTATCGCCACAGTTTATATATACAGTTCACATAATATCAAAGCGGTAAAAAGCATTTAGCACATAAGGCATGAAACATGTAAGAAAATCAGATAAAGCCAAACACAACAATATATCTAAGCTCGAATTCTGAACCCTGAACCGAAGTTCTGGGTTCTTGTCCCCAGCAGAGTCGCCAGAGCTGTCACACCTCCTTTTTCACTACACCCGCAAGGGCATAAAGGAGTTTTTCCACTTAAAGGACAATCGGAACAGGATTTATTATTAAAATTCAGAGTCGCCACTTAGGAGATTAATGGTGTCCAAGTCACCGGTTGAATCCCGAACCGAGGAAATTATGACTCTGTTAACAGTCCGTGAACCAGAAATCCGGGTAAGGAATTCTGTTAACCCGGGAGATGGTGTTAGGCATTCCCGAGTTCCCTGGTTTTAGCACGGTCGCTCAACTGTCATATTTGGCTTATTTATTTGATTTAGTACATGTTTTAACCTATGTGCTTTTAACTCTGAACCGCTTTTATTGTTATTATTTTAAGAGAAATGCAACGTCTTGAAAACATGTTTCGAATCGCGTCACATAAATGCACCCGCAATTTTTGACACCTTTCGACTTCGTTGAGATTTGGATTTGGGTCACATAAATGTGCACCCGTATTTAAGAAGTTAAGATTATTAAACACGCGCCTAAAGTAACTAACGCGTTATTATCTTTGGTGAAGGCCGTGAAATTCGCTAAACGGCCTATCCCGGAGTCTAGGTATTTTTAGTATAACATTTATCGAGGGCCCCGCAATTTGTGCGTTTCATTCGGCGAGGCTCGTCTCGTTTTATTTAAGGATATCCTAAAGCGAACTATATTTTCTATTGTTGTTTGTCTCTAAAGAAAAACCTAGTTAATTAATATATTAGGAAAAGGGCGAACTTACAACTCTATCTAACTGACCATACGCGTTTCAAGGCCCAGGTCATAACGCTTACATTTCCGGAAAATGGGCTGCTGAGCCCAAACTATTAGATCTAACCAAGCTTCAATGCAAACGTGAACAAATATCTACTAAATTGATTTCAAGTTATTCAAAGAATTTTAACAATTTAAAATAATGGAAAACAGTAGTCACCTATTTAAACTGAAACATTGACCACTCACATTACAGCTTAAGGCTTGGTTGATCTTAACTATCTAATTACAAGTAAATTCCTGGACATTAATAATCACAAAGCAAGCTAATTATTTCGAACTAATTCTGACGAACATTACTAAATTGACGCTACACTAGGCCAGTTTGGCATTCGAATTCGTTCAAGAAAACCCACTACCCTATTCTGACCTTAAAGGTAATCAACGTGTTAACCACCAATCAATTTATTGAAACAATGTAAACTTCCAGTTATCAAGTACGAACGAGAATTAGTTTGGACGTATTAATTGTTTTATCAGGTTTGACTCAAACTAGCTCGAATTCAACCTTATTGAACACAACAGTCTCATTGCCATGGAAAGAGATACATTCAGTCTAATAGCCTAAATGGAACCTTAAGGATTATTTACACTTGATACTACCACAATACACACAGACACAAACAATTAATTATAACTAATTTTAACTTGTTTCAATCGTATGAACCTGAGAAGTAACAATTTGTACAATCTAGCACAATCCAATTATACAAAGGATTCAAACTTCAAGTAACAGGCTGTCTTATGCATTAAAACCAAACAGAAGCAAAGTAACTCTAGGGGCAACTTCAAGCAGCATTTCAAATAACGCTTCATCATGTATTTCCTCAGCTCAAATTACATCAGTTCTTCAATAGTTCGTAGGAAATCAGAAGATGTACCTGGAAAACGAAATAGGAGGAAGAAAACGAGATCAACAACAGCAATGTAACAGTAGATGATATAGGACAGGCCAGGACAAATCCAGGAGTTCAGAAATGTTTTGAAAATCAACCCAGAGGCAGTAAATCACCAAACACAGCACCAAATTAACCCAAAATGAACCTAGCAAATGATCAAATCCCAGATTAATCTACCAAATCAACTCAAAACCAATTTGAATGAACCAAAACCACTCGGCTAACCAACAGTAAAACTTCAGAGGAAACTTAGCAAACAGAGGAGAAGAGAACTGATCAAATTTGGGTAAAAATCAATGTAACAGTACATATTTTTTGATTTTTTTTGAAGATTTTTGTTGTTTTTGGTTTTTCTCTGAAAATTATAAGATCTAAAAGAGGATTTCTAATTCCTATTGATGGTGAAATTTGAATTTCAAGCTCGAATCTGTAAGGAGGAATTTTTGGGGGAATTTTATGGCTGAAAAACTTCTCTATTAAGGCACAATTCATTGCCTTTTATAGGCAAAATGAGGGCAGCCCTCAGATCTTGTGTTTGCCCTCTAGTCCCTATTTTATTTACTTATTTTGTCCCTTGTTTTTTGACTTGTGTCACAAGTTAATACCCTACAATTACTCAAATTACACTAAAGTCCTACTTTGGGATGTTCTAGAAGATTCTAGTTTCAACTACCATGTGCTACCCCATCCTAAATGTCTAAACTATCCCTGAACTTACACTAAAACTACAGCTATAACCAAACAGGACAATCGGAACAGGATTTATTATTAAAATTCAGAGTCGCCACTTAGGAGATTAATGGTGTCCCAAGTCACCGGTTGAATCCCGAACCGAGGAAATTATGACTCTGTTAACAGTCCGCGAACTAGAAATCCGGGTAAGGAATTCTGCTAACACGGGAGAAGGTGTTAGGCATTCCCGAATTCCGTGGTTTTAGCACGGTCGCTCAACTGTCATATTTGGCTTATTTATTTGATTTTAATACATGTTTTAACCTATGTGCTTTTAACTCTGAACCGGCTTTTATTGTTATTATTTTAAGAGAATTGCAACGTCGTGAAAACATGTCTCGAATCGCGTCACATAAATGCACCCGCGATTTTTTACACCTTTCGACTTCGTTGAGATTTGGATTTGGGTCACATAAATGTGCACCCGTATTTAAGAAGGTAAGATTATTAAACACGTGCCTAAAGTAACTAACGCGTTATTATCTTTGGTGAAGGTCGCGAAATTCGCTAAACGGCCTATCCTGGAGTCTAGGTATATTTAGTATAACATTTATCTAGGGCCCCGCAATTTGTGCGTTTCATTCGGTGAGGCTCGTCTCGTTTTATTTAAGGATATCCTAAAGCGAACTATATTTTCTATTGTTGTTTGTCTCTAAAGAATAATCTAGTTAATTAATATATTCGGAAAAGGGCGAACTTACAACTCTATCTAACTGACCATAGGCGTTTCAAGGCCCAGGTCATAACGCTTACATTTCCGGAAAATGGGCTGCTGAGCCCAAACTATTAGATCTAACCAAACTTCAATGCAAACGTGAACAAATATCTACTAAATTGATTTCAAGTTATTCAAAGATTTACAACAATTTAAAACAATGGAAAATAATAGTCACCTATTTAAATTGAAACATTGACCACTCACATTACAGCTTAAGGCTTGGTTGATCTTAACTATCTAATTACAAGTAAATTCCTGGACNAATTCTGTTAACCCGGGAGAAGGTGTTAGGCATGCCTGGGTTCCGTGGTTCTAGCACGGTCGCTCAACTGTCATATTTGGCTTATTTATTTGATTTTACTACATGTCTTATCTTACATGATTTTTAACTTTGAACCGCTTTTATGTTATTAGTTTAAGAGAATTGCAACGTCGTAAAAACATATCTCGAATCGCGTCACATAAATGCACCCGCGATTTTTGACACATTTCGACTTCGCGTCACATAAACGATCTATCCCGAAGTCTAAATATTTTAGTATAAACAATTATCAAGGGCCCCGTAATTCTGCATTTTTTATTGTTGGCGAGGCTCATCTCATTTTTATTTAAAGACCAATCTTAAAGCGACTATGATTTTTTTATTTATTTTTGTCCCTAACAAAGAAGTCCTAATTAATTGGTTATTCAATTGAAGCAAACTAAATGGTAACTTTATACCAAAGCCGAACTGGCCAGCTGCCAATTTCAGCCCAGGCCCAAACGTACACAGTCATAAAAAGGGACCTGGGCTGCTTGTTAGTGAGTTGAGGTCCACTGCTTGAGTTCGAACCTAGGTGGGGGCACAATACCCAACGGCCCCAATTAATCCCCAACACCAGCTATAGACGTCACCTTGGCACTTAACGCCCGTTTTACTTATTAATTCACTTGATTCACTTAACACTTAATTCAACACTTAATAAGACATTGATTATTCTGATTCCAACTATGCCAAAACCTAAACAGGAATTCGATTACACTTCATTGAAGCTGCAAGTTTAGAAGAAATAAAATTAAATCCAGAGTTTAACAATCTGGCCAATTCAAGTTCAGTTTCAATTTAATACAGTCCAAACAGTGAATCTAGCTACAATTACACAATGAGGTGCTGAATTCAAATTACTACCTTCCAGCTAATTCAAAATCAACTTTCAGTCTAATACAAATCAAAATTTCAAAAGTGCAAAACAGTTCTAATGACTTACAATATCCCAATGTCTATACTATAACCATTCTGATCTATGAGCATATATTAGCATCAAATAACTTCAAGCAGTTAAATTACAACTCAATTAAAAGGAAACACAACAAACAGTCCATCTGAAACGAAAACACAACAGAGCAGGCGGCTAAGTATATCAGAAACAGCTTCTTTATTTCACTCTTAGAATTGGAGATCTACATCACACTGAATTCAGGATGTGTACCTGGGATTGAACTGCAAAAGTGAAGAAGTAGTGAAGGTCAGTTGAAGCAGTAGTGAATAACAGCCCAGATTTAACGCAGCAAATCGATTTTAGTCCCAAAAGCACCAAGGAATCAACAGCAACAAATCAGGCTCCAACAGCAAGTGAAAACCACATTAATTGAACCCACGTGCACTAGAAATTAACAAAAATCCCTTGAACTTGAACTGAATGATATCCACACAGTGCTCAAACCCTCTTTTAAAACATTTGCTGATCAGGAATTCGACCTAGAGCTAATATTTAACTTGATTTCTAAGATCTCTTCAATAGAACAGTACCTATGGAAATTTCTACTGTTTTTTTTTTGTATTATGTTTTTGAATTTCAATTTCAAAACTGTAAGAAAAAGCTGTGAAAGAGCTATATTTTTTGGGAAATTCTATGGCTGAAAAAACTCTCGTTCAAGGCATGTGGGTGCCATTTTATAGGCACTGAGAGATACAACTTCAGATTTTCCTTTTTCACACTAGTCCCTCTTTTATTTTCAGTTTAGCCCCTTAGTTTTTAACTTGGTACCCAAGTTAGCCTACTAACTTCCCTGAAATTATAACTAAGTGCCTATTCTAGAATGTTCTAGGGTTTTTATTTCAGTTTCTAACAAATTCCAAACCCTTATATTACCCCAATCGCCCTTAACTTATTCCTAGAATCACTAACCTGCCCCAACCCTGACTGAACCATAGTTAAGCAATCACTGCAATGAGTATTAATTAGCTAAAACTAAATTCAAACTTAAATCCTAACCCCAAACTAACTACTGAACTTTGAGTTGCCAATTATCATCAACAAACCAAGAAACTAATCAATTGATCATCATAAACTCAATATGAAATCAGATGGCATGAACTACTCTTGACGACTAAATCTAAGTGAAACAATTAATCGACTAAAATGATTTAAAAGACACCTACTAATTTAAAGCTAATCAATCAAAACGACAATCAACTAAGCTCTGAAATAAGATGAACCAGACTCTATTAGACAAATAACTACTGTGATACAAATTGAACCAGATAAAAACGGAAACACACAAAATTAGACTCCGACTAATTACACAACTAATTAACTATAAAAGCAATGTTAAGAACCCTTAAAGAAACTTACCAGCTGTTTTTCAAAATCAAGATTCGAACGATTCCAGTGGGATTTGAATGTATTTGACCGTGAATTCTTCATGGGGAAGGTCCAAGGACCATGCGGTATCAATTTGGGAAGGTTTGGTGCAACTAGGGTTTTGGCCGGAAAAACTCCACTCAAGATCCGAGCAGTTCCGGCGAGATTTGAGGGACGGGGTTAGGGGGGTTGGGTAGAGGAGGGTCAGGCGGTCTAGTGGTGTTAATTTGGATCGATTTGGGATGAGTAGCGTCTTAGCCGGAAAATTTCAACCAATTATTCGACGAGTTCTAGAAACGTTTGAGAGAAACCGTTTGCATTTTTGGACAGAGGAGACGGAGAGGAATTAGGGGTGTAACTTGGGAGTGGTTTGGGGCCGGCGCCGCCATCACCGGCGGTGGAAAATTAGGGCGGCGCCGTTAGGGTTTCTGTGAGAATGGGGTGTGAAGAGGAGACGAGATGGGGTAGGGGGGCTGTTCCGACACTTAAATGCCTAGGGGACTTCACTTCGCGGCCGTTGGATTAAAAATCCTAGACGGCCAAGATTGAGGGACACCGAAACGGTGTCGTTTTGTCTAGTCCTTGGACCGGACTGGGTCAGGGGATGATTGGGCCTGTGTTGGTTTGGGTGTGTAAATTATTTGGGCTGGGCAGAGAATAAGGAAATAATGGCCCAATTCGAGCAACCCACTTCTTTCTTTTGTCTTATTGCTTCTCTTCTTTTCTTTTTTTTTTTTTTGTATTTTACTTATTTATTTTATATTTTATTTTTTGATTTTGTTAAATGATAAATTAAAAACCAAAACTCAAATTGCCTCTAAAATTACACCTCCAAATTTCCAATTACACAAATTCCCTAATTAAATGCAAACTAAAACAAATTAAAACTAAAAATGCAAAAAGGCCCATTTTTGTTATTTTTCTTTTTCCTAAAAGTAAATCAACTACTAACTAATCCTAAAATGTAAAATTAAATTCTAAATGCAAATGCCAAGTGTATTTTTATATTTTTCATATGAATTAAAATGCACAAATAAAATGCAAATAATTATCAGAAAATAACACAAAAATTCACAAAAATTGTAAAATAATAAAGAAATCATTTTGTTTGAATTTTGGGAATAATTCATATATAGGGCAAAAATCACGTGCTCACATATTGTATATGCGAGCGGCATCTTTAAATCTTCACTATGTTTATTCCGCAAGTTTTCATTTATTTTATTCTGTTATTTCATTTTCCGCAATTTGTTAGGCTTACCTAGTCGTAGGACTAGGTGCCATCACGATAGTTTACGGAGGGCGAACTGGGGTTGTGACAGTGGTGCACCAAAAAGATGCAATATTTATACATACTTCCTCAACAAAATTGGCACACTTTGCACCTCATGTCAGTATTCACATCTAGTTGTTGTAGGAAAAAATATACTCAAATACAACGTGATACCCAAATGGTAGATACCTATACCTGAGTTCTACTGCACTAATATACCTACATAAAAATCTTTGCAAAATACAACTGGTGCAGCAATGCAAAATCTGCACAGAATTTCTTAGATACAACTACCAATAAAAATTGCTCTCAATACAAATCCAAAACCAATTCAGCTTTCTAAAAATATGTTTTCTCATTCAAATTAATGGTCGCCCTGTTCTTCAACCAAACATAGTTCCTCTTTTTGAACGATGTAACTCCCTAAAAAGACACCTCCAAGAAACAACTTCTGTTGATGTATTACAGCGAACTAACAGTGCTCCTCCTACTACAAGTTCGCTTCCTGTTTGGCTTGACTTTTCCTTCTTCTGATGGTTGCTCCTATAACTCGGGCTTGAAGCTTCCATTAGCGCTGAGGTGAGATATGAGATAGTATAGAAGGGGAGTGTTGAATCCCATAAGCTTGGCTCCAGGCTAGATAAAAGAATTCTTGATCTTGTCGGAATGGGAGCAGCTATTTCATTCGCATCTGGCTTGACTGAAAGGATGGAATGGACTGAGAAGTCGTCCTATCGTGATACTGGCTTTGAACCAGATTGCTAACGAGCAGATGCCCTGAGGCAGTACTAAAGTCAAAATTTCAGTAACAACTCTACCGGTCTCTCCTAAAATGAAACCGCCTAGACATCTCAAAAGAAGGAATATTGATCCTAATGGCTTGGCTTCAAGTGCTGAGAAAATTTTGTCTCCAAAAGGCACTGCTAATAAACCAACAACTTTATTGAAGAAGCCTAAGAAAAGCAGTGTGGGAATAACTTCACCCCTTTCTATGGAGAATTCTTTATTTAAATTTTCATCCTCGTTGGTAGTCGAGGCTCCAGGAAGCATAGCAGTAGCAAGAAAGGAATAAGTTGCAACCGCTCAAGTTCAAAGAAAAATGAAAATTGCCCATTATGGAAGAACAAAATCTGCCAAATATGAAGAAAAAGTATCTTCTTTCGACTCTTCCTCTCCTTCGGCAGCTAATCTGAATCCTCAAGAGGAAAAAAGATGCAGTTTTATCACTCATAATTCTGGTAATTAAAACTCCTATAGTTTTTCAAAATGAAACAAGCTGAAGATAGATTCCAATAAATTGTTATAGCAACATATTGTACTATTGCAATTGTATTCCTAGAAAACACTTTTAAAATCTAGTATTTTTACAATCTAATAATGTAAAATACCATATTTCACAAAAAACTATCAAAATCCTGCAAAGTTTTCATGCTACGATCAACTAAAAGCCAAAAGAGACTTATACTACTTCTTGCGCTTTTTTTCCACGAGTCTTTTTTGTTATTACTGGAGCCTCAGATTCACTTGATTCACCATGCAATTGCTTGTTCCTCCCATAGTGCCACATCATTATACCAAAACTAGCTCGAAAATCATCCACAACAAAATTGGCAACAGGAATTGGAAGAACTTCAATAATGTACTTAGTAAAGCATGCAACATATACTCGACAATCTCTAAAATAAAATAAATAAATAGAATATAAAAATCGATTAGTAGTGAAAAATATTAATATGAATGAGGAAAATAAAGTAAAAAATTTAACTATTCTTATGAATTTTGCTGTGTTGGCAGATTTGTAATCAGTTCAATCTCAAATCGATCAGTCATGTTCCTTCCCATGTGCAAACCATTTTCTACTATAATGTCACTTCTTTTGTTATAAAATTCAATGCTAACTAGAAATAGGGGGATCAACACAGCATATGCCTCTGCTACCTTTTTGTCACGACCCCAAACCCGATCGTGATGGCGCCCAACACTAATGCTAGGCAAGCCCGACCAATTAAATACTCTCAACCCAAATACGCAAACCGTTAGTAAATAATACGATTAAAATAGCAGATATCAAGGTCCAATCCGAATCAAATTAAAATAGTACGGAAAATAATAACGAATATCCAAACATCCCCAATAGATCTGGAATCACGAGTCTAGAGCCTCTAGATGTAACAGAGTAATATATCCATAGTAATTAAGAAGTCTAGAATATGGAAAGATAAATGAAATAAAGGGGAGGAGTCGGGTCCTACGGACGTCAGGCAGCTACCTCGACAACTCCTGAAGATAAAATCCAAGAAGACAGCAAACAGCTTCACTAAGTCTCCGGAGCACCTGAATCTGCACAGATGGTGCAGGGAGTAAAGTGAGTACTTCCAACTCAGTGAGTAATAAACATATATAATGGATAAAAGTAAGAAATTCCGAAATATTACAATATAAAGCTATAATCAGCGATTCAGCACATTAAACGGTGGAACAACAACAATACTAGGACAAGTAAGACAAACAGGTATAAATGCATGAATGCAATGCAATGCACATGACCGTTGCGATGCGCAGCCCGATCCATTTGGGTACCCGCGCTCACTGGGGGTGTGTACAGACTCCGGAGGGGCTCCTACAGCCCAAGCGCAATATCATCATAGTATCGCTGCGGCGTGCCGCCCGATCCATATTCAGTCCAGATCAATGCAAATGAGCCACTCGGTAATGTCAAATAATAGTTTTTAACTCAAAACATCAGAAAATGCAATTTTTTTTATTCTTTAAACTTTAGCAATAAGACTACACATTTCAAACAATATTTAACTCAGGACTGAAGTCATTTAACATGTTAAGTGTCATGAAAAACGGTGCTAATAATCCCTAAAGGATTTAGATAATCGGCACGAAGCCTAATGTATTCATAAAATCCAAGCAGAATGATTACCAATTTGTCTCTAGTCGAGAACACAGTATTAACATCACTCGGGACGGACTAAGTCACAGTCCCCAGTCCCAAACGACCCTGCACTCGTCGTGTAGTACGTGTCTCGCCTAAATATAGCGTCACAGTGTGATATACATCATCTACATCTATTACTCACCTCAAGTCGGCCACAAGTCTAGCTCGCTATGCCTTTTCCTTTCGAATCAACCTCTTCGCACGCCGAATCTGATTAAAACCACAACGAATACATAACAATAGGCTAAAAAACATAACCCAATCGAAAAGACTCGAAAAACACCAAAATTCACTAAGTTGGCAAAACCCGAGCCCCGGGCCCACTTCTAGAAAAATTACGAAATTTACATCACTGGATTCCTCGTCTCGCCACGAGTCTACACATACCAATTTTACCAAAATCGGAGTTCAAATGCCCTTTCAAAATCCGTTTTTACATCACAACATTTCAAGCCCTAGCTTGACCCGTTTTTGATGAATTTTCCACAATTTACATGTAATTTCTACCATAAACTCGAATATTTAGACCAAGGAACTTACCTCCAATTGATTCTCAGTCAAAGCCCTCGAAAATTCTCGCTCAAAGCTCTAAAAATGGTGGAACCCAACTCTTGTTTGCGGATGAAAACAATATAAAAAAAACCCTTCTGTAACAGTTGTTTTCGCTTCTGCGACAATTTTACCGCTTCTGCGGCCTACTCACCGCATCTGCGGTTTTCCTTCAAGTCGCCCAGGACCGTTTTTGCGGTCCCAAAACCGCTTCTGCGGAACTTCGCCCGCTTCTGCGGAAAGCCCTGGTCCCTCAAGGACCGCTTCTGCGACCAATACGCCGCATCTGCGGAACCGCTTATGCGGTCCCTTTTCCGCAGATGCGGAAATNAACTTCCGCTTATGCGGAATTATACTAGTCCATGACTGACCGCTTCTGCGGCCCCTCACCCGCTTCTGCGGAACCGCTTCTGCGGTCCATTTCCGCATAAGCGGAAATACCAGATGACAGCAGCAACAGACCTGAAGCAACTTTAAAAACTCTCGTTTAATCACTCGAATTCACCCCGAGGCCCCCGGGACCTCAACCAAAAACACCAATACATCCTAAAACCTCATTCAAACTTGTTCCCATCATCAAACCACATCAAACAACGCTAAAGCCATCAAATCACATCGAATTCAAGCCTAAGTTTCTTAAAAACTTCCGAATTAAGCATTCGATCAAAAACCCGACTAAAACACCTCCGAATGACCTGAAATTTTGCACACATATCCAAAATCACCTAATGGAGCTACTGCAACTCTCGGAATTCCATTCCGACCCTCGGATCAAAATCTCACCTATCCACGGGAATTCGCCAAAATGCCAACTTTGCCAATTCAAGCCTAATTCTACTCCGGACCTCCAAAATCACTTCCGATCGCACTCCTAAGTCACAAATCACCTCCCGAAGCTAACCGAATCACCGGGATTCACATCCGAGCTTTCTAACTAATAAGTCAACGTTCGGTTGACTTTTCCAAACCAAATCTTCCTTAAAGTGACTAAGTGTCTCATTTCCTATCCAAACCAATTCAATTCAACTCTAACTCACCCGTTGCTGATCATAAAACATGAAAGAGCAATAAATGGGGGAAACGGGGTTGTAATACATGAGACGACGGGTTGGGTTGTCACATCCTCCCCAACTTAAACAAACGCCCGTCCTCGAGCGGGTCAAGAAACATACCTGAGGTCTCAAATAGGTGAGGATATCTGCTCTACATCTCCTGCTCGGTCTCCTAGGTAGCTTCCTCCACGGGCCGACCTCTCCACTGCACCTTCACAGAAGCTATATCCTTAGATCTCAATCTCCGAACCTGACGACCCAAAATAGCCACTGGCTCCACATCATAAGTCAGGTCATCATCTAACTGAACCGTGCTGACGTCTAACACATGGGACGGGTCTCCAACATATTTCCGGAGCATAGAAACATGAAATACCGGATGAACCCCCGACAAGCTGGGTGGCAAGGCAAGCATGTAGGCCACCTCTCCAACTCTCCTAAGTATCTCAAACGGACCAATGAACCGCGGACTCAACTTTCCTTTCTTCCCAAATCTCATAACGCCCTTCATAGGCGAAACCTTCAACAAGACCTTCTCGTCCACCATGTAAGATACATCCCGGACCTTCCGGTCCGCATAACTCTTCTGACGCGACTGAGCTGTACGAAGTCTCTCCTGGATCACTTTCACCTTCTCTAAGGCATCCTGGACCAACTCTGTCCCCAATAGCCTAGCCTCGCCGGGCTCAAACCAACCGACAGGAGATCTACACCGCCTCCCATATAAGGCCTCATACGGTGCCATCTGAATGCTGGACTGATAGCTGTTGTTGTAGGCAAACTCTGCAAGTGGCAAGAAATCAGCCCAAGAACCTCCGAAATCAATAACGCGGGCTCGTAACATGTCCTCCAATATCTGAATAGTCCGCTCGGACCGCCCGTCCGTCTGAGGATGGAACGCTGTGCTCAACTCTACCTGTGTACCCAACTCTCGCTGAAAGGTCTTCCAAAACTGGGAAGTAAACTGATTACCTCTATCCGAGATAATAGAAACTGGAACCCCATGCAACCGAACAATCTCTCGGATGAAAATCTCTGCTAACCGCTCCGAAGAATAGGTGGTACATACCGGAATGAAGTGCGCGGACTTGGTCAGCTGATCCACAATCACCCAAATCGAATCAAACTTCTTCGGGGTACGAGGGAGACCACTCACAAAATCCATAGTAATCCTCTCCCACTTCCACTCTGGAATATCTATCCGCTGAAGTACACCATCGGGTCTCTGATGCTCGTACTTCACTTGCTGACAGTTGAGGCACCGAGCTACATGACTCACAATATCCTTCTTCATTCTCCTCCACCAGTAATGCTGTCTCAAATCCTGATACATTTTTGCGGCTCCCGGATGAATGGAATACCGCGAGCTGTGAGCCTCCTCCAATATCAACTCCCGAAGTCCATCCACCTTGGGCACGCAAATCCGGACCTGCATCCTCAACACACCCTCATCATCAATAGTCACATCTCTGGCATCATCATGCTGGACTCTGTCCTTGAGGACAAGCAAATGCGGATCATCATACTGGCGCTCTCTGATGCGGTCATACAATGAAGACCGAGAAACCACACAAGCCAACACCCGACTAGGCTCCGAAATATCTAACCTCACCGTCCGATTGACCAAAGCCTGAACATCGACTGCAAAGGGTCTCTCCCCAACTGGAATGTACGCCAAACTGCCCATACTAACCGCCTTCCAGCTCAAAGCATCGGCCACTACATTGGCCTTCCCCGGATGATACAAAATGGTAATATCATAGTCCTTGAGTAACTCAAGCCACCTCCGCTGCCTCAAATTAAGATCCTTCTGTTTGAACAAGTGCTGAAGGCTGCGATGATCAGTATATACCTCACAGGATACGCCATATAAGTAGTGCCTCCAAATCTTCAAAGCATGAACTATAGCAGCCAACTCTAAATCATGTACGGGGTAGTTCTTCTCATGAGGCTTCAACTGACGAGAAGCATATGCAATAACTCTACCCTCCTGCATCAACACACATCCGATCCCAACTCTCGAAGCATCACAATACACAGTGTAGGAACCTGAGGCTGATGGAAAAACTAACACTGGAGCTGTGGTCAAAGCTGTCTTGAGCTTCTGAAAGCTCTTCTCACACTCGTCCGACCATACGAATGGTGCGCCCTTCTGCGTCAACCTGGTCAAGGGCGAAGCAATAGATGAAAAACCCTGGACGAACCGGCGGTAATAACCTGCCAACCCGAGGAAACTCCGAATCTCCGTGGCTGAGGACGGTCTGGGCCAACTCTGTACCGCCTCTACCTTCTTTGGATCAACCTGAATACCATCACTGGACACCACGTGCCCAAGGAAAGCCACGGAACTAAGCCAGAACTCACACTTGAGAACTTTGCATAAAGCTTCTCCTCCCTCAATCTCTGTAACACCACTCTCAAATGCTGAGCATGCTCCTCCTGGCTACGCGAGCACACCAGGATATCATCAATAAAAACAATCACAAATGAATCCAGATACGGTCGGAATACGTTGTTCATCAAATGCATGAACGCGGCTGGGGCATTGGTCAGTCCAAAAGACATAACCAGGAACTCATAGTGCCCATACCTAGTCCTGAAGGCAGTCTTCATAATATCGAATCCCTGATCTTCAGCTGATGATAGCCCGAAAGGAGATCAATCTTAGAGAATACTCTAGCCCCCTAGAGCTGGTCAAACAAATCATCAATACGAGGTAGTGGATACTTGTCTTCACTATTACCTTGTTCAACTGCCTGTAGTCAATGCACATTCTCATCGTGCCATCCTTCTTCTTCACAAATAGGACCGGTGCACCCCACAGTGACACACTAGGACAGATAAACCCCTTATCTAGGAGTTCCTGAAGCTGATCCTTTAGTTCTTTCAACTTTGCTGGTGCCATGCGATACGGAGGAATAGAAATGGGCTTAGTGCCCGGCACCAGATCAATACCGAAATCAATGTCCCTGTCCGGTGGCATGTCCGGCAGGTCTGCAGGAAACACATTAGGGAAGTCCCTCACGACGGGGACGGAATCAAGGCTAGGAGTCTCAGCTCCAATATCTCTCACGAAAGCGAAATAAGATAGACAACCTTTCCCAACCATACGCTGGGCTTTCAAGAAAGAAATTACTCTGCTAGGAACATAATCAGTCATACCACGGCACTCAATCCTCAGAACTCCCGGAATAGCCAAAGTGACTGTCTTAGCATGACACGGAGATAACAAATCTGTGCCCAATATAACATCAAGTCCACCATGCTCAATAGCAATAAATTAACTCGGGTCTCCAGACCCCAAATAATCACAACACATGACCGGTACACACGGTCCATAACAATAGTATCGCCCACCGGGGTAGATACATGAATAGGTAAAGAAAGAAACTCTCGGTCCGTACCCAAATAATGAGCAAAATATGAGGACACATAAGAATAGGTGGAACCGGGATCGAATAATACTGAGGTATCGCTGTGGCAGACTAGAACAATATAGCTCTTAACCGTGCAATCAACTTATTTAATAGCAAACTCCCCAACTTGGCTCAAAGCCATAGATCAAAACGCGCTCAATAAATCATAACGCATATACTCTATTGCTGCCGTAATACCATAGTGAGATTGGACTCGCTCTTTTATAAGCTTGTGGAAACACAAATCATCTGGAATTTTAACTCTCCTGCAATTCTTGCATTCACTCACACCACAGTTAAGTCCACTCTCTAGGCGACCAAATTTTTACTAAGTCCCAAATTTTTTTTTCAAAAATTTTCGACAGAGTCTCCTTTGTAATTGGGCCTATCCACCTGCCAGAGAATCACCAAAACCATCCTAACAACACATCCACCACTTGACAAAGCATCACAATGTATATCAATAACATTAATCTCAATATTACATGTATTATATTATCAAAATTGATACATGGACATGCGTTGCGCCTATTTGAATCGTAACACATAGAAAATACCTTTCGATCCTCCATTATTGGGCTTTTAACCAAGTAAGAACATCTTCTTTCCTTAATGTTTTCGACCTTCAAGGTGGGCTCCTCGACTCATAGA
This sequence comes from Nicotiana attenuata, assembly GCF_001879085.1. Lineage (NCBI taxonomy): Eukaryota > Viridiplantae > Streptophyta > Magnoliopsida > Solanales > Solanaceae > Nicotiana > Nicotiana attenuata. Next base: position 439,679 of record NW_017670562.1, on the reverse strand, counting down.
TTTCATCATAATACATTTACAAAAGCGATCTCAGCTCCCAGGCTTATCTAACTAGTATGGCAATTAGTTTCCCCTCATAAGCCAATTACCCATTAGCTTTACCTTTAGTTAATATTTTTATATACCTTCCACTGTCATACACATTACGCAATCACTTAATCTTCCTGAGTCTAAACTCATACCGTAACATGAGATTTACTTCACTCCAAATAGGAGACATGAAAAGATTCTTCATGCGCCCATAACTCGAGGCTACACATCTAATCACAATGAAAATCAAACACTTAATAGTTCATCTATCATCCAGTAGCCCTTCCTCGTCACTTCTAAGTCATATATATACATCTCGCAGTACTAACATACTCCTCATGTAGCTATCCAACCATCATTCCCACTAATAGGGACAATGCCGGACATATAAGTTCAAAACAATTGCTCGCACAATTAGCACCTCGGTGCTCAAACCATAGGCAAGGATCTGGTCTCAAGTCCTCCAGACTGGCCCAACATCAAACTCACGGAGATTACATCTCGCCCCTTGATCGGGGAATCACAAGCCATCAAGGCACATATAATGCTGAGCGCTCGTGTGCGCATACAGACATGTGAAAGAAATTTCAAGAGTTATATCTCAAGCTGAATCAAGTACGCACGATAAGAATTCCAAGAAGGTGAAGTTTTCCTAAAGGTTCTGCATCCTCTCGAGGATAAATACAGACGTCTCCGTACCGATCCGCGAGACTCTACTAAACCTGCTCATGACTCGTGAGACCTAATAACCTAGGCTCTGATACCAACTTGTCACGACCCAATTCCCATACCCGGTCGTGATGGCGCCTCTCGTGAAGACAAGGCCAGCCAACTTACCCAAATCATTTCTTTAACAGTTACTGAACATAAGTGAATAGAATAATACAACTTAACGGCCATAATAATCAGTATTTTCAACCCCACATAACCCGACCGGGGTGTCACAAGTCACGAGCATCTAAGAAGTAGGAACACAACTACAGGGTCATATATATATAAAATGAAATCTGGAATCCAAAAGATGAAGTCCGGTGCCGCGAACGATGGCGGTCACCTTGCTCAGCTACATTAGTATTACCTTCAGTCCGCTAATCACCCGCTACCGGGTGAACAATACCTGCAACTGCACGCGAGGTGCAGAGAGAAAAGTGAGTACTTCCAACTCAGTGGTAATAAGAGTAAATAATAACTGAGAGGCTAGAAATCACGTAAGAGCACTCCATCATGCTATATAGGACAGTACAACCCTTTTTAGAAAACAGTAAGACCGTGAAAAATCCTTTAGAAAATATCTGGCTCAGTTTAAAAACCTCTTTTGAAAATATCCTTTTCCAACAGTCAAGCAAACGAATGCGTAATCAGATAGTGCAAGTCCGCACATAAGTCAGCCCCTCGGGCACAGCACTGCATCAACAAATAACACCAAGGTATCTGGTAAACAGTGCAAGAAGTAGCATGGATGCCAATGATATGAGAGTGCTGAATGTCATGCCACGTAGTACAAACAGGAAACAATGCATGAATGCAATGCAATGCACATGACCGCTGCGGCGCGCAGCCCGATCCATTTGGGTACCCGCGCTCACTGTGGGGGTTCAGACTCCGGAGGGGCTCCTACAGCCCAAGCGCAATATCATCATAGTATCGTTGTGGCGTGCAGCCCGATCCATCCTCAGTCCAGAACATGCAAATGAGCCACTCGGGCAATGTCAAGTAATAACTTTTAACTCAAAACATCAGAAAAATGCAATTTAAGTCTTTAAACTTTAACAATATGACTGCACATTTAAAAACAGGGTTTAACTCAGAACTGAAATCATTATNGTCTCGCCTCAATATAGCGTCACAATGTGATATACCGGGGTTTCAAACCCTCAGGTCATCATCTACATCTATTACTCACGCCGGCCACAAGTCTAGCTCGCTATGCCTTTGCCTTTCGAATCGGCCTCTTCGCGCGTCGAATCTGATTAAAATCAGAGCGAATACATCACAATATGCCAATGAGACATACCCAATCGAAAACAGTCGAAAAATAGCAAAATCTCGAAACTAGCAAAACCCGAGCCCCGGGCCACTTCTCGAAAAATTACGAAATTTACATCACTGGATTCCTCGTCTCGCCACGAGTCTACACATACCAATTTTACCAAAATCGGAGTTCAAATGCCCTTTCAAAATCCGTTTTTACATCACAACTTTTCAAGCCCTAGCTTGACCCGTTTTTGATGAATTTTCCACAATTTACATGTAATTTCTACCATAAACTCGAATATTTAGACCAAGGAACTTACCTCCAATTGATTCTCAGTCAAAGCCCTCGAAAATTCTCGCTCAAAGCTCTCAAAACCGCTTTAAAATGGTGGAAACCAACTCTTGTTCGCGGATGAAAACAATATAAAAAAAACCCTTCTGTAACAGTTGTTTTCGCTTCTGCGACAATTTCACCGCTTCTGCGGTTTCCGCTTCTGCGGCCTACTCACCGCATCTGCGGTTTTCCTTCAAGTCGCCCAGGACCGCTTCTGCGGTCCCAAATCGCGCTTCTGCGGTGACCGCTTTTGCGGAACTTCGCCCGCTTCTGCGGAAAGCCCTGGTCCCTCAAGGACCGCTTCTGCGACCAATACGCCGCATCTGCGGAACCGCTTATGCGGTCCCTTTTCCGCAGATGCGGAAATGACAGAACCAGCAACTTCAAACCTGCAACAAACTCCGAATTCTCCATTTAACCACCCGAATTCACCCCGAGGCCCCCGGGACCTCAACCAAAAACACCAATACATCCTAAAACCTCATTCAAACTTGTTCCCATCATCAAACCACATCAAACAATGCTAAAGCCATCAAATCACATCGAATTCAAGCCTAAGTTTATTAAAAACTTCCGAATTACGCATTCGATCAAAAACCCAACTAAAACACCTCCGAATGACCTGAAATTTCGCACACATATCCAAAATCACCTAACGGAGCTACTGCAACTCTCAGAATTCCATTACGACCCTCGGATCAAAATCTCACCTATCCACTGGAATTCGCCAAAATGCCAACTTTGCCAATTCAAGCCTAATTCTACTCCGGAACTCCAAAATCACTTCCGATCGTACTCCTAAGTCACAAATCACCTCCCGAAGCTAACCGAATCACCGGGATTCACATCCGAGCCTTCTAACTAATAATTCAACGTTCGGTTGACTTTTCCAAACCAAGTCTTCCTTAAAGAGACTAAGTGTCTCATTTCTTATCCAAACCAATTCAATTCAACTCTAACTCACCCGTTGCTGATCATAAAACATGAAAGAGCAATAAATGGGAGAAACGGGGCTGTAATACATGAGACGATGGGTTGGATCGTCACACTTTTTGAATATCTTTTTTGTGCTTTCGACTACGTAGCGAGTCATATACATAAAAATATCTATTATGAAATGATACACACCTTGCCAAATTAATTGGAAAGAGGACATGATCAACCTGGTGCATGGAGTGTTGCAATGCATCTAAATCCTTTCATGTACTCCATGATATTGTCTGATCTATCAATCAAATTGATCTTGTTTCCCACCTTTTACAAATTCTGTGTAAACCCTTTGAATAATATTATTAAAAAGAGTTTATGTAGTTGTGACTTTGATTGGCATATTAATTTCATATTTCGCTTTCTTTCTAAGATAGTAGAAATATTCATGTGCTGCAAAAAAAAGAGGAAGAAAACATGACTAACACTAACAATATGCATGAACAAATACAAAAACAAAAATAAAAAGCAGTATACATACTGAACTAGACAGCGGCCTGCTAGAATAGTTAATGTGTGGAAAAACGTCTTATCATCAATCTATTCAACTTTAAAGTCAAAACAAGGGTCCAGCTTCCGATCACCATGTAAATACACTTCCCTATTTCGCATAAATGATAATATGGATAAGAAATACATCAATAAAAATTAAGAAAATATGAAAACAGAAGTACATAAAAATGAATACGCACTCTCCCAATTGCATGTCTGCTTCAACAAAGTTTGAGAATGCAGTCGTAAGGTTATAATTAACAGCCAGTGAAATGTCATTTACAAATAAAAATCTTCCTTTGATAACCTTCAAGGAATCCCTAACTACACTAACACTAGATTGCCAGTCATTCCTATACTGTGACTATTTTACAACTACCAGAAGTACATGGAAATGAATACGCACTCTCCCAATTGCATGTCTGCTTCAACAAAGTTTGAGAATGCAGTCGTAAGCTTATAATTAACAGGCAGTGAAATGTCATTTACAAATGGAAATCTTCCTTTGATAACCTTCGAGGAATCTCTAACTGCACTAACACTAGATTTCCAGTCATTCCTATACTGCGACTATTTTACAACTGTCGGGCGCCTTCTCCGTGTGAATATTGTAGGAGTTTTTTCAACATCTGCTAGTGTCTAGACAACAGTTCTTGATATCAATTGATCAATTTTAGACTCATTTACATCACGAGTTATCTGTTCATTTCCAGATTGATTTATATTACATCTCCCTCCTTGTGTAATAGCAGCAATTAGATCAAGTTAAGACTCAGTATATTCAAAATCAGAATCCAAGCCAATATCACCCTCGTATCGACAAGGAGCTTAAATTACAAAATGTTAGTGAATGAACAAATATACAAAGTTAAGAAATTTAAAAAAAAAGAATGAAAGTTATATATAGAAGACTTACCAGAAGACAAATTCATATTACTGTCACTGTCATCCGCTTGACCAACACCATCAACCTGAGATATTGAACACATAAAAGCATTATCAACATCACTATTTAAATTTTAAAAAAAACTATCAAAAATCTCTCATTTACGTACCAACTTCAGAATTAGTAACATCGACAATCGTAACTTGTGGAGAAGTGTTTTGTAGTAAATGAGGAGCTTTAGACTCAATAACATCATCTGGTCGTGTCTGTGCAAGAATTCCTTATGGCAATGGAGCAGGCCCAGACTTTTAACATCATGAGATGGCTCCTTATATTTTGCCTGTTGTGTAATGACGGAGATTTGATCAATTACAGATGTAGACAGTTCAAAGTTAGAATCCAAGCCAAGATCCTGCTCATTTACAAAGGTGGCTGAAAAAAGTTAAAAAAAGGTTAGTGAACACAAATACATAAAGTTAAATAAATAAAAAAGAAATAAAAATTGCATATTCAACATTTTATCACAACGCAAATCATCATTAACTTCTTCACGCCTTGCTGTGACGTTCTTCATATTGACACCACTGACACCGCCTTCTCGACCAACCCCACCAAAACCAAACACTAAACGTAGAAAAGTATAATTAAGAGTACTACTTTAAAAAAAGCAAAAAAAAAACAACAAAATCTATGATTTACATACTAGAATGTGCTTTTGGCATGCTATCTCCAATAACTACAGGACCATCCCACTGTCGCCCTTTCAAACTGGTCATAATCTTATGCATCTCACCAAAGTAAGGATTACTATCATGTTGCTTATGCTGAAAATGAGAAAATAATAATTTTATTATTATGTATATTACAAGAACACTATGTGCACTAAAAGTAAAGAATGAAATAGTATCCTATAAGCATATATTGCATCTTTGAACAATATACTATAGCATTATATTATATAAAAGAATAATATGGCTGAATTTCCCTTTAGTCTCATTAACTACCTACCAATAGTTGCAAGCACCTCCTCAAACTTGGTCTCCACAATAAGCTTCAAACCTTGTAACTCCTTCATTACCTCAGCATTGGTAGGTTTGAAATTACCTCCAGTACTTTGATGCATACTTTGTTTCTTTGGCAATTGAGTGCCAAAAATCTGAAAGCTATCAGGCTGACTGTCTGTGCAATCAACTTCGATTTTAAAGTTTAGATCGCACACATCAAATAGTTGATTCTCTGCATCAGTTGGGGTGATGTTCTTTAGCTACTTATTAATGACACAAGTTAGAAATATAAATGATAATAAAATATGGAAAGATAAACTAATATGATATACATGTATACCAACAGAGTATATCATCGCTCTGGGATATTGTTACAACTACTTGTGACTAAACTACTGCACCAAAACATTAAAAGATGCAATAAAAGTATGAGACAATTAAAAGTATAAGTAGCAATAAAATTATTAGTAGTAGAAAAGGTCCATATTATCATATGATACCAATATGGTATATATGTATACCAATGGTGTATATCATTGATCTGGAATATTGCTACCTGTGACTAAACTATTGTACCAAAACATTAAAAAATACAATAAAAGTATGAGAATTAAAAGTATAAGTAGCAACAAAAGTATAAGTAGCAGAAAAGATCCATATTACCATATGATACCAATATGGTATACATGTATACCAACAGAGTATATCATTGCTCTGGGATATTGCAACAACTATCTGTGACTAAACTACTGTACCAAAATATTAAAAGATGCAATAAAATTATGAGAAAATTAATTGTTCGCGTTGCAAGCTAAACATTCGCATAGCAACTCGCTCATTCTGTATTTGACCTTTGACTACCGAATTCAGAATTCATGGAAGGTTGTTTCTAATATGATCAGCAACGTGACCATCCAAACTTGGGTAGTATTCATACAACCAAATCTGTAAAGTCAACGGGAAGCCACCGAGTCTATTAAAAGAAGGCTTATCTTGAAACTTGTTGGAACACGAGTCGATTGTAGCGTTATAAACATATATACCCCAGGGATAACTATTAAATCATCGGACTTAACCAAGTCAATGTTAAGACCCTAAAATAACCTTTGTTTTGAGAAAAGGAAGTAAGAAGTTGTTCATAAAATAAAGAACTGCTATCTTCAATGCATCATCATTTGTCTCCCGTTTCTTCTTCGTAAAACAGTCTACTAGTTGGACCAATGTCGCAGATGCAGTCCCAAAATATTTTGAAATCAACCTATTCTCTGGTACGCTCTCTATACTTGTATCACCCTTATATTTCAGCCCAACAACGAGTGCAAATTTACCCAAACCAAAGCGCAACCTAAAATCACTCACTAGAAACCACATCTCATTTTTCACCTCATGATGTACTTCTCTAATAAGTAAATGGTGCATAACCCGAATTTGTACAATAACTGGTGGCAGATCAAAAAAATATCCAAAGCATGTTTTCTTAACATTCGATGTTGCGTCTTTGTTAAATTTTCTTTTAACAGACGAATGACATTGCAGTTGGTATCCCAATTTACCTTTGGTTTATAATCTATGTCCATAGATACAAGAAAATCCCAACACTGCAAAACATGTTCGTATAAAAAAGTTTAGAAATAGAATTCACTTAAAAATGTAACTAAAACAACCAAAAATGATACAACTACCATATGACACCAACATGGCATATAACTATACCAACATGGTAACAATTCTACTGGCTAATTCCCGGCAACTATAAATGACTATACTACTATTACATAACAGACATACATAAAGAGAAAAATCAAAAAGGTATGCAACTATAAAGTATTTTTAAGATATTGTACGATACTACTATTATTAAAAAAAAAAATAGTGTACCGATTAAATGCAACCAATACAGCCAAAAAAGGATCCAAAAGCATATGATATACCAATATAGTATATAGCTATACTAACTGGGTATATAGTTGTACGGGGTTGTTCCAACAACTTCCTATAACTATAAAAACTATTATACACATACTCTATGTCCATAGGCATAAAGGAATCTCAACAATGCAAAACATGATCATATAAATAATTTCAGAAATAAAATTCACTTAAAAATACAGCTAAAACAACCAAAAAAATGTTACAACTACCATATGATACCAATACGGCATATAATTATACCAACATGTTATACAATTCTACTGGTTAATTTCCGCCAACTATATATAACTATTCTACTATTACATAACACACATGAATAAAGAGGAAAATAAAAAAATAATATACCACATATTAATTTAATAAAATATTTTAAGATATTGTACAGTACTACTGTTATTAAAGAAAAATTAGATAGCGTGACAATTAAAGGAAGTTAATACAGCCAAAAGGTATGATACAGTCAGTTTGTGATATTGGATCTTTCGGAGCCCAGTCGGGTCCTTGCTTGTGTGATTTCTCGGTCTTCCTTGTTTGATCATATCCGGGAGCGTCAGTTTGATGACCCTCATTTGCTTGTCCTCAAGGACAAGGTCCTGCATGGCGATACCAAAGATGTGACTATTGGTGATGACGGGGTATTGAGGATGCAGGGTCGGGTTTGTGTACCCAATGTTGATGGGCTTCGGGAGTTGATTCAAGAGGAGGCCCATAGTTTGCGGTATTTCATTCATCCGGGTGCCGCGAAGATGTACCAGGATTTGAGAGACCGAGCAGGATATGCGCAGTCGTTACCCTCATCTTTTCACTACTTCAGGTATGTCATTATGCTCGTTCGAGGACGAACGAATGTTTTAAGAGGGGGAGGATATAACGATCCGGTCGGTTATTTTAAGAATTAACACCCCGATTCCCTATTAACTGCATTCCCCGTGTTTGTTTCTGCTATTGTGAGTTGCCGGAAGGATTTGTTTGGAGTTTCGGAGAGTTTTGGGACACTTAGTCCCTAAATGAGAGTTTAAGTTTTAGAATTTGGACCGTAGTCGGAGCAGTGTGAAGACGGTCTTGGAATGGAACTCTGTTGGTTCCGTTAACTCCGTTGGGTGATTTCGGGCTTAGGGGCATGTTCGGATTGTGTTTTGGAGGTTTGTAGCTTATTTAGGCTTGAAATGCCGAAAGTTGAAAACTTGAAGTTTCCGATTCAATAATGAGATTCCGATCTAGGTGTCGGAATATTCCGAGAGTTGGAGTAGCTTCGTAGTCTTGAATGTGACGTGTGTGCAAAATTTTAGGTCATTTGGACAAGGTTTGATAGACTTTTTGATCGAAAGCGGAATTTGGAAGTTTTGGGAATCCTTAGGCTTGGATCGGAGAGCGATTTGTGGTTTTAGCATTGTTTGATGTGATTCGAGGGTTGGAATAAGTTCGTTGGATGTTTTAAAATTGGTTGGCAGGTTTGGTTGAGGCTCCGGGGGTCTCGGGTGAGTTTCGGCCGCTTAACGGAAGTTGAACTGGACTTAGGAGAAATCTGAAGTTGGCTGAACCTGTCATAATCGCACCTGCATGTGTGGGACCGCAGGTGCGGCGTCGCAGAAGTGGCTTGGTGACCGCTGAAGCGGAATTTGGCCCAGGCTCCAGAAGCCGCAGGGGCGAGAAGTCGAACGCACCTGCGAGACTGCACGTGTGATAAGGGAGTCGCAGGTGCGGAAATTTCTATTTAATGAAAAGTCGCAGGTGCGGTCCCAGAGCTGCAGATGCGGTTCCACTGGTCAGTAAAAGGGCAGAAACGAGGGTTTAGTCTCAAACCTTAGAAATTGATTTGGGAGCTCGGAATTGGCGATTTTGGGATAGAATTTCACCTGGGTGTTTTGGGTAAGTAATTCTTACTTGGTTTTGATTAATTTTCACGAATCTATGCTTAAGTTCATCCTTTAAATTCGAATTTGGGGTGAAAATTTGGAGAAAAATTGGAAAAGTTCTTAAGCCTTTGGAGTTTTGATCAAGATTTTGATGTCGAATTGGAGTAATTTCTGTATATATGAACTCGTGAGAGAGTGAGGATTCCGAATTGTAAATTTTATCCGATTCCGAGATGTGGGCCCCGGGGGTCTTTTTAGGCGATTTTCCTAATTTCGCGTATTAGCTTCAAATTAATTAGTTGAATTAGTTACTTGAAGTTATATTTACATTATGCAATTACTTTGAATAGATTTGGGCCATTTAGAGTAGGATACTCGTGGCAAGAACGTGGTATTGAGTTAATTGAGCTGGTTCGAGGTACGTGGCTTGCCTAACCTTGTGTGGGGGAACTCCCCTTAGGATTGGTATTGTTGATATATGAAATGCCTTGTACGTGAGGTGACGAGTGCGTACATGTGCTAATTGTCGAAAATCCTGTTTTCATTAAGTAACTATAACTGTGTTTTCTTCCCTGTTTATACTACTTGCAATTTAAGCCTACTGTTAGCTTAGGGAAGCATGTCTAATTGACTTGATTGCTTTACTTGCTCAAACTGCTTTATTTAAATTCTGTGCAACATGCTAGGTTAGAAATACCTATTTTACCTTGGTATGGAATTTGGATTTAATTGAGTATTCTTCGTGTTGCTGTTGTGTGTTTACTTTGGGACTACGGAACGATATCCCGGAAGATCCCCCTACATGTTTACTTTGGGACAACGAATTTGTATTCCAGTAGGCCCCCCTGCACATTTATATTGGAACTACGAGACTGCACCCGATAGATTCCCCCAGTACTGGTATTTACATTTGGGACTACGGATCGGGATTCCGGTAGATCCCCGCCACTATGAGTTGGACTATGGGACGACACCTGGGAGATCCACTGGATATTTACATTTGGGGACTACAGGACGGTATCCTGGGAAATCCCCGGTTGTTATCTCTATGTTGAACTGTATTCCTTCTGTGAGTATTTTATCTCTGTTGTAGTTGTTGTTACTCTTATTACCCCGTGTTACTTTAATATTGCTTCTCTTTCTTATATATCATTACATATGACCGGTAGGGCCCTGACCTTCCTCGTCACTACTCGACCGAGTTTAGGCTTACTCATGCCCTTTCATGCACATGTTTTTCGTGTGCAGATCCAGGAACTTCGACTCAGCCCTACTACCCTTGAGGCGAGGCGATTCTCCAGAGACTTCGAGGTATATCTGCCATGTCCGCAGACCGAGGAGTCCCTTTCCATTCTCTCTTGAAGTGATAGCCCTTCTATCTTTTCTTTTGATTTAGACATTCCGGAGTTAGCGCATTTTGTCGTATTCGTAGCTTGTGATTGAGATTCTGGGTTTTGGGAGTTGTTCGGTTTTGAGATCTTGTATTGTATATGCCGAGCGGCATCTTAAACACTTTTATATCTGTTATCTTCGGTTTTTATTAGTTTATCCGCAGTTTTTCTAGTTTTTATCTGTTGTTTTCTTTTCTTTTTTCCCGCTAATTGTTAGACTTACCTAGTCGTAGGGAGTAGGTGCCGTCACGATAGTTCACGGAGGGCGAACTGGGGCCATGACAATTATATAGCTATACCAACCGGGTATACAATTGTATGGGATCGTTCCCAGTTCCCACAACTGAGTATAACTATAATATAATATAAATATATACTAGGAAATCAAAAAATAACAATGTGCTATATATTCAAAAGCACGTATCCTAGTTTTAAGAAAATTACCTTCTTGGATGCGACACCAATCTTTTTCTTCTTTACTTAAGAACCATCACTACAATCAACATTGATTGGTTGAGTCTCTGTTTCAGGCACGGATTCACGTTAGCTTTCCCTCAGAATCCTCAACAACTTTAGCTTTTCCCTTATCATTCAGCGCATTACCTGCTATGACTAGTTCATAATTTGTTTCGGGTAATTACTGGTAGGGAGTTCCATCGACTGAAGAAGCATCAATATTGTTGCCTTGCCCCCTCTAATTCTATATTTTTAATTGTGTTTTCAACACGCATACTGCTGGGTTAGGACTAAACACCGCCGGAGAATCAGAAAATAATAAAAAACTAGAACTGGACATGACTGAGGCAATAGATTTAGCAGCTACTTGGGTTGAAGAATGATGTTGTGCACGGCGCCACCATCTATGCGAACAATGCTTCCGACCCATAGTGAAAACAACAACTCACAGACATTGATTCACAAAAGTACAAAGAAAAACACAAACATTCTATGATTTTGAAAACCCACTTAACTAAAATGTACTTTCACATCCAAAAATTTCGCCCAAAAATTACTATTAGACGAAGAGATGGAACGAAATCTGAAGATAAATTCAAAAATAGAATCAGTAAATGTTGGTTGAAGTATGAGTTCTCATGGTTTGGCTATAGAGTTTTTGAAACTAAGTCTGTAGCGTTAAAGGACGAAGACTATTAAATGAGGCATTAATGACGGTGGGTATGGGAATCCGCTAATTGCGTGGGCTGCTAGGTGAAATAGCTTGGGCTGGGTATGGGAATCCGCTAATGGGTGGGCCGCATAAATAGTCTGGCTGCATGGATAGAAAAAGCAAATAGTTTGGACTTGGGTATTAAAGGGTAAATAGTTTTGGGCTTAATAGGTTTAAAGCGGGATTTTCTGTTCACGAAAATCACCCTCCTTGTGGCCCAAATGTGAAATCCATTAAAAGCCTTTTACACTGTTCGGGTAGGCCCATATTTTAACGACACTTATACAGAAGCTGAAGGTTGTTTTTGTCTTTTCAAATCTTTACCAATCTATAAGCTCTATAGTCATCGTCTTCCTCCTCGCTCTTCGCCCTAATCTGCAATTTGGGGAATAAGCTTTCAAAACCATGTCTTCCTCCAAACGAAATCACAAGGAAAAGATAATTCGTCACAAGAAGTTCGTTTTCCATTCTCTGATATCCATTTTTTTAATTTAACTTTTCTTCATTTCTTCTATTATTATGGCGTTGTGTGAGTTTTTGTAAAAATCTCAATTGAATTTGGAACTGTGGAATTTGAATAGCTCCATAATTTGGTAACTATTGCTGAAAAGTGAGAATTTTTATTACAGAGAAGAGAAGGCGGAAGAACCGGAACTACCAAAGTACAGAGACAGAGCTAAAGAAAGGAGAGAAGATCAAAATCCGGATTATGAACTCACTGAATTGGGCGCTTTTCATGCTGTCGCTCCTCCTGGCAATGTTGATCTTCTGTAATATCTCTCAGCTCCCTTTTTTCTTTTTTGTATATTCCTTTTTTTCCCAGCTCTTTATTGGAGAGCTAGCTATATAGGGGCCTTGCCCTGCACACGAAGTGCTTCGGTGCTAGTGCAGGGTATGGGGAAGAATTTACCCGCACGGGGTGTTTACACCAAAGCATACTAATTTAGTATGGTTAAGTAATAAATTAAGGCGAAAATGTGTATTATTAGAGTGTATATGAAGACACGTATCATGTATTCATTGGATTGGTGCAAACACCAGGTGCAAGGAAGTTTTTACCGTGGAAATGGTTCGCAACCTTGCATCGGCTTTCTGCAAAGAGGGTGTTTCCGTGCCTTGAACTTATGACCTAGGTCACCAAAGTAGCAACTTCTAGTTTTTGCCTTAGAGAGCTGTCTATATAGTTGACAGTAAAAGAGTATTTTTTTAAGAACATTTCATGTTTTAAAACTTGTTGGCAGGTCTGCTGATGCTCAAAAATTATCTATTGAGAAGAGCAAGTATCTTGGAGGTTAGTCTGCTCTGCTAAACTGCTGTTTCTACACGATACATAAGAGTAATTCTGATTTCCAGCTTGCTTTTGGAATTAATAGAAAAGATACTGGAACAGCTAACTTAAAGAAGAGAGCTTCCTGGCGTTGTTGTGGAACAGAATATTTTTTAATTGTATGCCCAAATGAGTTAGCTTAGTTTCAGCTCAGTTTCAGCGGTTTTCTTGATATATGTTCTAATTGATTTAGTTGTTTTGTTCAGCTGACCAACCGTTTTTTGGCTTATTGTGTATCAGGTGATGTGGAACACACACATTTGGTTAAAGGGTTAGATTATGCTTTACTTCACAAAGTGAGAAGTGAAATAGATAAGAAGCCAGATGCTGGAGATGATTATGAAGGAAAACCTAGGTAACTACTGATTGCTTTGTCACTTAACTGGATGCATGATTCCTCAACTTTAAAATTAAAGCATAAGAAACTGACAGTCTAAGGGCCTGTCAATTTTTCTGGAATGGTCGATGCAATTTTGAGCTAATAAAGTTGATCCATGTGTAGTTTCCATGCGTAAGACAATAGTTTCAGATACGAGGTTTTTCTATAGATGTTCCTATAGTTGTCCCATGCATTACCCTTGATTTATGACCACTATCATGAGATGCGTGTGTGACTTGGTAACATCTTTTTGTGTATTTACGAACTAACAAGCCTTTTTGGTGAATTATTCTTTTATACCATGTCTAAGAAGCAATCGGTCCGGATAACTGTTCTGTTTAATTATTCCATTCCATCTCTTTTGCTAACAGAGCATCAAAGGAAGATCAGCAAATGTCATTCCGTACTGCAACTGCCAAGGTGCATTAGCTCTTTAATTGCTTCGGAGTCTCGAATATCTATAGTTGTTGCTAGGTGTTATTATGTTTCAATAGAGTGATTCGTAAGCTTTGGGTTGCAGTCAGTATACCAATGGATGATCAAGCCTCAGACTGTTATAAAGACCAATGAAATGTTTCTTCCTGGACGGATGTCTTTTATTTTTAATATGGTATGTTTCTTTTCTTTTTTGTTTACTTCATCTCCTCTTATTTTAGTCATTCCAGGATTCTATTTGCCCGAGAAGGAATCTATTTCGCAGACCAGTGATTGAGTTTTCTTATAGTGCATGTGCCCTAAGATCTTTTTCATATGGCAGTTGGACGTGATAATAGTAAAAGAAATTTTGTGCTTGTGGTAGCTAGCTGAGAAGCTTGCTAAGTTCTATATTGAATCATAGTTATTGTTTTGCAAAAGGATGCAATCATTTTATTCATAAAGCTCCTCTCTTACCCCACCCCGCTTTCCCAGGTAAAAGAAGGAAAAATTCTGTAGGGAAATTAGAGTTTATTTCGTATGGCTGGGATGAACTGTCTTGTCCTTGTCAAGTAGCTAAAGGCCTTTCTGTTTCTGGTGGGGGAGTGGGCGTGGGAAGGGGTGTTCTTGGGAGTTAAATGCTAGAGTCATTGAAGCAGTATTTTAATGCTAAGACACATGGTGAACAGATGTGTAATCTGCATAGTGAAAAAGTTAGTGAACTATTCTGTTATTCTAATGCTTGAATTTACTGTGACTACTATCTTTTCTTTCGTTGTCTCTTTTACTTTTCATGCTTATGGTTTATGTGTGTCTGGCAGGAAGGTGGATACAACACTGATATTCCAACCACTTTACACAGGAGCAAAGCTGACTGTCCAGTCCCTGAGGTGTTTCTTTTTTCCCATATTCCGCTGCTGTCAGGCAATGACTTACTTTTCCATCCAAATGGGTTACCTCACCTCTTTTTTGCAGGAAATGGTTACAGTTAGTGTTGATGGTTCTGTTCTAGACCGAATAGCTAAAATCATGTCCTATCTCCGTCTTGGATCATCAGGAAAAGTTCTCAAGAAGAAGAAGAAGGAAAAAGATGGCAAAGGTGCATAGCTTTCATGCCTCTTAACCTTTACTTGTATTTTCTGAACAGTTGCTTATAGTCTGAATGTGATGTAGATTTGCATATATCCAATTTATTTTACGAAAACCTTTTCTCTTATTTCTGATTGGTGCCGCTGCATGCTTTTTGTATATCTATTATATTCTTGCTCATAGAAGTGAATTTGGGCATGGTTTCCTATACAACAACAACAAACCCAGTATATTCCCACAAGTGGGGTCTGGGGAAGGTAGTGCGTACGCAAACCTTACCCCAACGTAGTGAAGGTAGAGAGGTTGTTTCCAGTAGATCCTCGGCTTAGAAAGAGTGAGAAGAAGAAGAAAGAGAAAAGGAAAAAAAAGGGGGGGGGGGAGGGGAATTAGTAGTACTAAACACTAACAACAAGAAATACGATAACAGACGCGAACTAAATCACATGACGAAGTAATGATCTACTTAAGCATATGTAGGAACCTGAGTGCTACTAAAGTAACTGGTAAGAAAAGGAGAAACTTACAACTACCTACTACCCTTCTACCCTAATCCTCGACCTCCATACCTTCCTATCAAGGGTCATGTCCTCAGTAAGCTGAAGTTGCGCCATGTCATGTCTAATTACTTCTCTCCAATACTTCCTTAACCTACCTTGACCTCTTCTCAAACCCGCCATAGTTAGCCTCTCACATCTCCTGACAGGAGCATCAATGCTTCTCCTCTTTATGTGCCCGAACCATCGCAGCCTCGACTTCCGCATCTTGTCCTCCACGGAGGCCACTCCCACTTTGTCCCGAATAGCTTCATTCTTATTCTTATCTCTATCTAGGCATGCCACTCATCCATCTCAACATTCTCATTTTTGCTACTTTCATCTTCTGCACATGTGAGTTCTTAGTTGGCCAACACTCCACCCCATACAACATAGTTGGTCGGACCACCACTTTGTAAAATTTACCTTTAAGTCTTGGCGTCACATTCTTATCACATAAGACGCCGGACGCAAGCCTCCATATCATCCATCCCGCTCCAATACGATGTAGGACATCCTCGTCAATCTCCCCATTACCTTGGATAATGGACCCGAGATACTTGAAACTACTTTTCTGGGGATAACTTGAATATCAAGCTTCACATCCACGTGTGATCATGAGCCCTGTCAGTGAATTTGCACTCTAAGCTAGCGTTTGGCCATAGATCCCAAATTTATTTTGAAAAATCTGATTTGGGTGAAGTTTGGTTTGAAGATGAAAATGTGTTTGGACATGCGTTTTCAAAACATATTTCCCAACTTTATTTTGGCAAAACATGTATATAATTTCCAAGTTTTGGGGTTTTGGCCTAAAATCAGCAATTGGGGTGATTTTGGGATTTGGGATTTTGCCAAAATGTGGGCAAAATTTATGGCCAAACATGAGTTTTGAAAATAATTCCCAAATTTATTTTGGCAAAACTCATGGCCAAACGGAGCCTAAGTATTCTGTCTTAGTCCTGTCCAACTTGAAACCTTTAGACTCCAAGGCCTACCTCCAAACCTCCAACCTTGCGTTGACTCAGCTTCGCGTCTCGTTGATTAACACTATATCATCGGCAAATAGCATGTACCATGGTCCGTTCGAGGATATATGTGATACAAAAATAAATTGCAACCACAATATAAATATGAAGAAACATAATTTTATTGATAAAATAATGTGGGTACAATTCTGTTTATCCCCTTGATTCTTCTCTCCTAATTATCTCCGTGATTCGAGGGCTAGAACAGCGTGTTTCTCGAACGTAGGATGGTGCGGGCTTTCATGGATTTATTTGATATCCATGAAGTATGTTGTGGATCTTCTTGAAGAATTTGATTATCAAGAATTATCCGGCCACTTCTTGATCTCTTTGTGAATATCCCCTGAGTTTATAGGATTTTCGAGATGATCTCCATTTTTGAGATGTTTTTTAAAGGATTATGAAACCCTTTTTATAGGAGTGACTTAGGGTTTTGGTAGAGTAGCCTCCAAGCAACACTGACAGACTCCTAGAGTTTCAAGAGGTCTTGTAGTATCTTGAATTTAGGATTTAGCTTGATCCATTAAAATTTCGATGTCTACAAATGCCCCCTACTTCAAGGTTTGTCGGGGTGTAGGCTTGGCGAAACTTGAAGTACCCGATCACAACGGAAATTTTTGAAGTAGTTTCGATTTGCAGGAGGAAGAGATGAAGGGCAGAACTGGTCCCACTGAGCGTGCCAATTTGTTTGCAACAAATTATATGTGATACAAAAATAAATTGCAACCACAATATAAATATGAAGAAACGCAATTTTATTGATAAAATGATGCAGGTACAATTCTGTTTATCCCCTTGATTCTTCTCTCCTAATTATCTCCGTGATTCGAGGGCTAGAACAGCGTGTTTCTCGAACGTAGGATGGTGCGGGCTTTCATGGATTTATTTGATATCCATGAAGTATGTTGTGGATCTTCTTGAAGAATTTGATTATCAAGAATTATCCGGCCACTTCTTGATCTCTTTGTGAATATCCCCTGAGTTTATGGGATTTTCGAGATGATCTCCATTTTTTAGATGTTTTTTAAAGGATTATGAAACCCTTTTTATAGGAGTGACCTAGGGTTTTGGTAGAGTAGCCTCCAACAACACTGACAGACTCCTAGAGTTTCAAGAGGTCTTGTAGTATCTTGAATTTAGGATTTAGCTTGATCCATTAAAATTTCGATGTCTACACTTCCCTCGGCACTTTATCATACGCTTTTTCTAGGTCGATAAACACCATGTGCAAGTCCTATAAAGAAGTAGAATGTTTGTAGGCGGGATAGAATGTGAGCTTTATTCATCTTTGATTAGGGGGGCATAGGGTGAAAATTAGTGGAATGTCATATGGGGCACAAAGGTAGTTGATGACTAGATACTCTCCCCGTTCCAGTTTATATGAACCTATTTCCTTTTGGGTCCGTTCCAAAAAGAATGACCCCTTTCTAAATTTGAAAACAATTTAGCTTAAACTTCCAATTCTACCCTTAATGAGAAGCTTTTATAACCACACAAATACTCTAGACCCCTTTTTGACTTGTTTAGGGTCACAAATTTCAAAAGTCCTCATTTTTTTTAAACTCTGTGCATAGTCAAACAGGTTCACATAAATTGGAATGGAGGGAGTATGTAGGTATATTATTCCGTAGTGCCATGGAGACTAAACAAAAGCATTTGGTTCTCTGGAGTCTATTATGTGTTTCTCAGAAGTGAATTTGGGCTTTTGGGGTCTCCTATTCATTGGGCAGGGCTTTGTACTTTTGGCTTTTGGGGGGTTTTTGTGATCTCTTCTCTTCATTGATGAAGGGATGTGCTTCCGGTTCCCTTGGTCTGACAATAGTTTTTAATATTGTGCAGGGAAGACTGTTATATCCAATGGTTACGACGAAGTATCGAAGTCTGATGCATCAAAGAGCCAAAATGATACAGAAACTGTGCCTCAATCTGCACCGCTTCCTAAAAAGAACCATTTAGAAAGAAAAGAGAATCAGGGACCTGCTGTAGCTAGAGTTGAAGAAGAAGATATCTTCGTAGGGGAAGGTGTTGACTACTCTATTCCTGCTGGAGATATGGGTCAAAGCCCTGTATCAGAGGATATGGAAGAATCTCCTCGAAACAAAGAGAGGACCTCATATTTCAGTGAACCTGCCTATGGCCCAATCCCGCCATCTGAGCCTTCTCATGATTGGCAACAGGCGGTGAGTCAGTTTTGTCTTAAAGACATGATTAGACCTTTCCTGTTAAAAAGGCTTCGTAATATTTGCTAACAAAATTTGCTTGCTTCAATCTTTGCCCTACATTTCTCTGAAAAGATGAAGTTGGATGCCCTCATCATATTTGTCCAGCATCGACTTTCCTGTATTTACTACCTTAATTGGATGGCCCTATGTGTTGCAACTGATATTCATCTTTTGATTGTTGAATCTGTTTGCTCTGTGCAGAATGGATATGATGCAATGCAAGCACAAGCGCTAGCTGGTGTTTACCAACCAGAATGGCAAGATTATCAGTATTCTGAGCAGCTTGCTTACCCCGAGCAATATCTCCAGCAGAATTATGATATGCAAGCTGATGCTGGCGTTCTACAGGATCCACGATTTATGAGTCAAGAAGAAAAGGATAGAGGGCTAGGTTCAGTATTCAAGAGGGATGATCAAAGGCTTCAACAGCTGAGAGAGAGAGATGCCAGAGAGAAGGATCCTAATTTCATTTCTGAAAGCTATTCTGAGTGCTATCCTGGTTACCAAGAGTACAATCGTGAGATTGTTGACAGTGATGATGAAGCTGATTTGTCAAAAATGGACATGGGTGGACGTGTAAGTGATGTTCTATTCTTGCTGAAGATCAAGTCCATTAATTTTGCACGTCATTCCTTGTTTTACCCCTTCCGCCACCTTTTGAACCTACATTATGTGTGAAAAATTTTGATCAGTGTAAAGGGAAAGAATTTATTGCCTCACAAGCCTGAAAATTGTTGGCGCTTTTTAGTTGTATCTGCTTGATCAATAATAATATTTGTCATAGAAATCAACTGCAACTTAACGTGGTGGTGTCAGTCAGAAACCTCTGTTGTGATAGATAGTATTTGATAAAAGATTAATCTTTCTACAGGCAAAGGGTCGGCTTCACCGATGGGACTTTGAGACAGAGGAGGAGTGGGCAACGTACAATGAGCAGAAGGAAGCAATGCCAAAAGCTGCATTCCAGTTTGGAGTAAAAATGCAGGATGGTAGGAAGACCAGGAAACAAAACAAAGAGCAGAAACTTACCAATGAGCTGCATAAGATAAACAAAATACTCACCAGAAAGAAGACGGAGAAGGAGAAAGGCGAAATGCTCGAGGACGGTGAAATACAACCTGGAAAGAAGCTGCGTGTATAAACAGAGGAAACGTATGATTTTTTCTGTCTTTGACTTTTAGATCTTCTTCCTTACTTGGTGTTCAGAATTTCTCGAATTAGTGTTCAGAATATCTCGAATTTGAAACGATCTCTCGCCCTCAGATAAAAGCTGGTCTTAGTTTCATGATGACCTTAATGTACCTGTGATACAATGATACCTGTAATCCTAAGCTTCTTTTTATTTTAATTATTTAGTATTCGATATCCGCTGCCCCCCGGCCAATCCGCTTTGCGTGGGGAAGCTCTCCCTACCATCAATTTCTCCATTCCGAGGGCTTGAACCCGAGTAACCCTAAGCTTTGAAGTAGCAATAAGCCAATAACTCAAATCTTTCAGCAAAGACGGAAATAATTAGTTTTTAAAGTTCACCATTCCTTTCTTGGGAATACAATATGAGATGAATTTTTTCCGAGAAATGTATTTTATTTGAAGAATTAGTTTTAAAGTAGAGTGAAGAAAGTAAGGATGGGGAAGAGATTTGGTTCTCTTGGATTGTCTTTTTGTGAAATCATATTCTCCTTGATGGTCTCGAAAAGGCACATTATTTCTTCGAAGTTAAGAACGAATTGTTACAGTTAATTTTTGGAAGCTGTAACGTACTGTCTCATTTTAGATTTATGCACTCTTAATTTATGATGCAAAAGGATTTATCATTTTCCTAAAATGCCTTTGGTTTTGTTTTGATATTTTTAGTCTCTATTTCGTGTTTGCAATAATAAAAACCTTGGCATCGTGAGGAGGTTAAAGCAAAACATTTTACTATATATGTTATAAAATAATAAAAGAAGAAGAGTATTTGTGACGACCCGACCCGTCGTCTCATGCGTTATTGCTCCGTTTTCCCCCTTTCATGCTTCTTCATGTTTCGTTATCGGTATGTGGTGTGTTAGAGTTGTTTTGGATTGGTTTTGATAAGAAATGAGACACTTAGTCTCTTTAAGGAAAGCTTAAGTTGGAAAAGTCAACCGAATGTTGACTATTGAGTTAGAAGGCTCGGATGTGATTTCCGGTGATTCGGTTAGCTTCGGGGGATGATTTGTGACTTGGGAGTGCGATCGGAATTGATTTTGGAGGCCCGGTGTAGAATTAGGCTTGAATTGGCGAGGTTAGTATTTTGGCGAATTTCGGTGGATGGGTGAGAATTTGATCCGGGGGTCGGAATGGAATTCCGAGAGTTGCTGTAGCTTCGTTAAGTGATTTTGGATATGTGTGCAAATTTTCAGGTCATTCGGACATCGTTTGGTCGGGTTTTTGATCGAAAGTGCATTTCGGAAGTTCTTAAAGAACTTAGGCTTGAATCCGATGTGAATTGATGATTTTAGTGTTGTTAGGTGTGTTTTGATGATTGGAGCAAGTTCGTATGATGTATTGGGATATGTTGGTGCCTTTGGCTGAGGTCCCGGGGGCCTCGGGGTGATTTCGGATGGCTAGCGGGATGAAATTTGGACTTGGAGACTTCAAATGTTGCTGATATCTGGTATTCTCGCTTCTGCGAGTCTTGGACCGCAGAAGCGGACCCGCTTAAGCATGGGTGACCGCAGAAGCGGTGAAGAGGCCTGGGCGCCTGGTTCCGCAGAAGCGTTGGCGTAGCCGCAAAAGCGGAATCGCTTATGCGATGTTGTGACCGCAGAAGCGGTTTGGTTCGAGAGTGGGATTTCCGCAGAAGCGGAAGGAATAGCGCGGAAGCGGTCCCGCAAAAGCGGGATGGGGACAGCATAAGCGAAAGTGCTGGGCTGATTATTAAATATTTCCCTCCGCGAGCTAGGTATTATTTTCCCCCATTTTTGAGCGAGCTTTGAGAGCTTTGAGGCGATTTTGAAGAGGGATTCAAGGAGGAATGATTAGAGGTAAGTTCCTTGGCCTAAATACTCGAGATTTTATTTTAAATTAACATGGAAATTGGTTGGAATTCATTAAAAAGGGGTAAAGCTAGGAATTTAGTTTTTGATATTTCAAATTGGGGAAAGGGGGAGACCAATCATTAGGATTAGATCTTCCCGTTTCCTCTCATGCATTAATCACTGTAGTTTGCTAGAACTTGGCTTTAATGGTGCCAAATACACCTGGTCCAGTCATTGTCGCAGTCGCAATGAACTTATACTTGAAAGATTAGACAGGTGCTTTGTTAATGAAAGTTGGTTAGAATATTATCCTAATGCTAGCGTTACTCATTGTCACGACCCGGAATTCCCACCATCGGGACCGTGATGGCGCCTCAAATTTCACTTGCTAGGCAAGCCAACGTTAGAACATATTATCCATTTTNTTTGATCCGGGGGTCGGAATGGAATTCCGAGAGTTGCTGTAGCTTCGTTAAGTGATTTTGGATATGTGTGCAAATTTTCAGGTCATTCGGACATCGTTTGGTCGGGTTTTTGATCGAAAGTGCATTTCGGAAGTTCTTAAAGAACTTAGGCTTGAATCCGATGTGAATTGATGATTTTAGTGTTGTTAGGTGTGTTTTGATGATTGGAGCAAGTTCGTATGATGTATTGGGATATGTTGGTGCCTTTGGCTGAGGTCCCGGGGGCCTCGGGGTGATTTCGGACGGCTAGCGGGATGAAATTTGGACTTGGAGACTTCAAATGTTGCTGATATCTGGTATTCTCGCTTCTGCGAGTCTTGGACCGCAGAAGCGGACCCGCTTAAGCGAAGGGTTGACCGCAGAAGCGGTGAAGAGGCCTGGGCGCCTAGTTCCGCAGAAGCGTTGGCGTAGCCGCAAAAGCGGAATCGCTTATGCGATGTTGTGACCGCAGAAGCGGTTTGGTTCGAGAGTGGGATTTCCGCAGAAGCGGAAGGAATAGCGCGGAAGCGGTCCCGCAAAAGCGGGATGGGGACAGCATAAGCGAAAGTGCTGGGCTGATTATTAAATATTTCCCTCCGCGAGCTAGGTATTATTTTCCCCCATTTTTGAGCGAGCTTTGAGAGCTTTGAGGCGATTTTGAAGAGGGATTCAAGGAGGAATGATTAGAGGTAAGTTCCTTGGCCTAAATACTCGAGATTTTATTTTAAATTAACATGGAAATTGGTTGGAATTCATTAAAAAGGGGTAAAGCTAGGAATTTAGTTTTTGATATTTCAAATTGGGATTTGATAGGTCATTTGAGCTCGGATTTGGGAGTTCTTGGTATGTATGGACTCGTGGCGAGACGAGGAATACGGTAATGTGAATTTTGTAATTTTTCGAGAAGCGGGACCGGGGCTCGGGTTTTGCTAGTTTCGAGATTTCTGCTATTTCTTGGCTGTTTTCGATTGGGTATTGTTCCCTTGGCATATTGTAATGTATTCGCTCTGATTTTGGTTAGATTCGATGCGCGTGGAGGCCGATTCGAGGGGCAAAGGCGTCGCGAGCTAGAGATTTCGCCGGTTCGAGGTGAGTAATACTTGTAAATGATATCCTGAGAGTTTGAAACACCGGATTTGCACATCACAGTGCTGTATTGAGGTGACTTGCATGCCGGACATGAGCGTGGGGTAGAGCACCGTTGGGGATTGTGACTTGGTCCGTCCCGGTTGTTGATTTTACTCCTTAATTGACTGAGACTTACTTGATGCTATCATGATTTGGGCTGATTGCCATGTGTTGGGCTTCGTGCCGATTATTTGAATCCTTCGGGGATTGGTATCACTGTTTTTGCATTACTTTGCATATCATTTGATCTCGGTCCAGGGTTTTGATACGATTTTGCAAACTCAGCCATTTTTTCAAGATTTGAAAACTTAAACAATATTTTTATTGACATTTTTGAGCTAAGAACCATTATTTTAATATTGCCCAAGTGGCTTATGTGCATTTCTGGACTGAGCAGGGATTGGGCTGCGCGCCACAGCAGTGACTTGAAGCAGTGGTAACAATGACACTGTATGATGTGACTTGAAACAGTGGTAACAAAGACACTGTATGATGTAAATTGGTCGGGTAACAATGACTGACCGATCAGGTAACAATGACTGACCAGGAATGTGATTGACGCCACGAGATGGCTTGATATTGCGCTTGGGCTGTAGGAGCCCCTCCGGAGTCTGTACACACCCCCAGTGAGCGCCGTCGACGTTAAATACATGGTTGGCTCGGACTGCACGCCGCAGTGGGTACCTGAGTGTACCGGTCATGTACACTGCATTGCATTCATGCATTGGTTCCTGTTTGTACTATGTGACATGACATTCAACACTCTCATATCATTGGCATCCATGCCATTTCTTGCATTGGTTACCAGATACCTTGGTGTTATTTGTTAATGGAGTGATGTGCCCGAGGGGCTGACTTATGTGCGGACTTGCACTATCTGATTACGCATTCATTTGCTTAACTGTTGGAAAAGGGTATTTTTAAAAGATGTTTTTAACTGGGTCCATATATTTTCTAAAGGATTTTCACGGAATTACTATTTTTCTCAAGGATTTGCTCTGTCCCATATAGCATGATGAAGTGTTTTACGTGATTTCTTACCGTTCAGATATTATTTACTCTTATTGCTCACTGAGTTGGAGTACTCACTTTACTCCCTGCACCTCGTGTGCAGTTGCAGGTATTGTTCACCCAGTAGCGGGTTATTAGCGGATTGAAGGTATTGCCATTATAGCTGAACAAGGTGACCGCCGGCGTTCGCGGCACCGGACTACGTCCTTTGATTCCCGAATTTTACTTTGTATATTATGTTGGTCCTTTAGTAGTGTGCAGTCTTCTTTAGATGCTCGTGACTTGTGACACCCCGGTCGGGTTTGGTTGGGTTGTAAATATCCGTTATTATATTGTTAGGTTATATTTTTCTATTCATTTATGTTTAATAATTGTTAAGGTAACGAATTGGAGTTAATTGGATGGCCTTGTCTTCACGAGAGGCGCCATCACGATCGGGTATGGAAATTGGGTCGTGACAGTATTGCATATTAAAATTGAGAGAGAATTCTTATTGATTTGGGATCAATTACAATGGGATAAAACCTCTCTACTTATAGGGGAAAAGTGACTTAGCCACAAGTAACAAACACTAGAAACTCTCTAAAAGATAGACATTCACCTTAAATACAATTCTATTTATAACGTTCCCCCTTGAATGTCTATTCAACAGATAATGTGCCTCGTTAAAACCTTAACTAAAATTAAAAATCAGTGGAAAAAAAATTCCAGTGAAAGAAAAAGAGTACACACGTTTTAGAAATACGTCTTTTAGATGCCTCGTTAAAAACCTTTGAAGGAAAACCTAGTGGGATAAAACTTTATAAAGGAAAAAGAGCACAACGCGTATTAACTCCCCCTGATGAGAGGATCAATTCATATCTTTGAGCCTGAGCATCCCAATCTTATACACTAGCTTCTTGAAAGTTGACATCGATAGAGATTTGGTGCAAATTAGCCATATTATCAGTTGAACGAATTTGTTGCACGTTGATATCACCATTCTTTTGAAGATCATTCGTCTGAAAAAGAACTTAGTAAAATGTGCTTTATTTTGTCTCCTCCGATATATCCTTCTTTCAATTGAGATAAGCAAGTAGTATTGTCTTCAATGTTATTGGAATCTTCTTTTCAAAGAAAAGCCACACATTGTTATGTGTTGAGTAGCTTGCTTTATAAGTTGTTAGTATCTTGTCATGTGTCACGATCCCAATTTTCCACCTTAGGATGTCGTGATGGCACCTAGTCTCTAAGACTAGGTAAGCCTAACACATGCTGATTTAATAATAGAATCGAGCTATTTAATCATTTATCATAAACGATTAAATCACATACATAGCCGCAAGCGGCCAATAGTTATATATTTCCCAAAACCGGTAATACGGAGTCATAAGCAGTACTAAAACACGCTAGAATTTTTAAACGCAATACTGTTTTGAATTACAATTTAACAGTAGCATAATGAAGTAAGATGGTGACTCCGAGGCCTGCGGACGTCAAGCAGGTATACCTTGAAGTCTCCCACCGCGTAGACACAACTCTCAACAACACAATCAGAATACCTAGATCTGCAAAAAAAAATGCAGAAACGTAGCATGAGTACATCACAAAGGTACCCAATAAGTGTCAAGCCTAACCTCGGTAGAGTAGTGACGAGGCCAGGCCAAGACACCTACTAGACATAGAAACCTGTTCAAAATATACATAAGCTAACAATGGAAAGAACATTAATGTAAGAGCAACGGCGGAAAAATTATTGATTTACAACCAACAATAAAGTAATAGAAACATAAATTGCAGCAAGTAGTAAACGAGTAATAAATAAACAACATAATCAGAACACCGATGAGATGTAAATAAACTCAAATAAGGAAAAAAAAAGGATGGCAACTCAAATAATCAAATCGTTCCTAAAACATGGACTTACAATAAGAATTACCTCGAGGCACCACACCTCATAAACCAGAAGTCATTAACCACAATTTCAAATCTTACACATATGGCACCTCGTACCCGCAATAATAATTACCTTCGCACAACAAAGCCCACGTGCTACCATGTACTTTGCAACCATGATAAACATTAATTTAGATAAACGAAAGATTTATTTAGACACCACAAAAATATAATAACAATCTTGAATAAGGTAAGGTGTCAAATGAAATAATGAGTTTATTTTAAAAATCAAGTAAAGTAAAATAATATGCAATTTGTACGAAACAGAGTATAAGATGAGTTGAGTTTAGAAATCAATAAAATTGAGTAAAAGTATTATTTTTAAACAAAGCAAAACATAAGTTAAAGTAACGAATTAAATATAGAACTTGTTAAAGAAAAACATGATAACAATTTTAAGTAAGGTAAACATCTAACAGGGAGATGAGTATAATTTGAGAACACAATTATAGTGAAAGTGCAATAACCATTTAGAATAATAAGGCATCGAGCGGGATAACGAGTTCTATCTTAAGAGGCACATAGAATAAAGCATGTTAATAATTCTTTTATTCAAACCATTATATTACCAACAACTCAACTGAATATGATATAGTGACTCCACGCAATTAAATTCATATTGATAATCAATTTACCAAGTTATAACGGAGGCACATATTGACATGTTAAAGCAACACAACAAATCGCGTAGAAAGCATAACACACACAAGAAGGCACAATCGTTCCAACGCCAAGAAAACAACGAATGACCAAATAAAATCAAAATGTGGATGAATGATTGAAGTAAGAACAATGACTATTCAAATCAACAAGTTGTTCCAACATGGAATGTACAACGAAAATCACAACTGAGGTACTGCTTCGTATTCACATTTTACCATTTCAATCACAATATTTCCTTATATCACCACGTGAACCTTACATTTAGTTTTGAAAATCATTTTATCGAAATAGCTACACGCGTTTTAGCCCATCTTACCTCACCGTGTGGCTTCAATTAGTTCCCCTACTAGTAAGACACGCATCAAGCCCACCTTATCTCACCAGATGCATATCAATCCTAGCCTTATACCACTGCATGCGTATCAATCTCACAACACAATCACAATTTGCACCATAAGTGCCTATATGCCACAACTTGCCCAAAAGTCAACAACACCAATATTTTTACAATAAATAGCACATGGCTCAACCGCAATAAGTTAAAGAATTTCAAAAATAACAAAATGAATGAGATTTCTCAACAAGGAAAGGTATCTCAATAATTAACAACTTCACCTCAATGTGATGAGAACTATTACAACTTCAACACCAATAACTCAAAAAGATAATATTCCATGAAATAACAACTTTAATTAAAAGTGATTCAACAATTAAGAGGTAACAAGACAATAAGGAAGGCAATAACATTAACTAAAGCATATAAGCGCAAAATAACAATTAAGAGGTAGAATAAGTGCTAGCAACGTCAAATAGAGCATATAATAGTAGATTAACAATGAGAGACATGACATGTCAATTAAATTAAAGGCATGAAAAGAGTATAGATAATCTAAACCATTCAAATACCACATATAGCCCGTATACCCACTCATCACCTTGCGTACACAGATTTCACATAATACAAATAGCACAATCAACCCAAATCCTAAGGGGTAGTTGTTGATACCTAATTTTGCCCTCATATTTTTTCTAATAATAGATATATTTTCAAAATGTCATTTTGCATCATTACTTAATTTAAAATATCTATACACACATTTTTATAATTTTTTCATAATTTTTAAGGCTTTAAATTAATTTTCTTTCATTTAAATTACTTACCCCTTAATTTATTTTGTGATGATTTAATTATCCAAAGTTATTATTTGCATCAACATATATGTTCAGGAATGTTTTTACTTTATTTTATATAGGAATATTTGTATTTTTGAGCTATTTGCATAATTTTGCAATAATAGCCTATAGTCATGCATAATTACATTCTCTATTACATTATTTGTACCAAAATAGTATTTTATAATTTTTATAATAATGAGTTATTATTTTTAATCATTTTATTTCGCTAGTAATATTTTATTATCTATTAAATAGTTTTATAAATTATTTTCTTAACAATTTTTGTATATTTTAATTTATAGCCCAATTTTAGGCTAATTTTCGGACCAAATTCAAGCCCAAGGCACCTAGCCCATTCAATTGACCCCTAGAAGCCCAAAACCAAACAACCTAACAGGCCTACCCCATCAACGACCCGCTTTACCCGACCCTAGCACCCTCTAATCTGGGCCGTTGATCTCAAATGATCAACGGCCCACAATAAAACCCTCACTCTCCTTATATTCCTCACCCCCAACACCCTATAGACAGTTCCCCTATATAGCCGCCCCAAAATCCTCCTCTTCTCTCTTTTGTGAATCCCTAATAGCCGCCTTACCAATCTCTCTCCCATTCCGACAGGGAAACGGAATCATCTCGTGATTCACTTACGTTACTTGTAACACCTCGCTATTACGAACACATCTGTGGAATTACTTGAGTACTTGTTCAATTTTGGTAAGTGTGACTTTCTGGGATCGGGCTAGATCGACTTTGATCTTGGGGATTTGGACAGTATTTCGTCCATATACATGAAGAGATGCTTGATTCCTCATGCCAGTTGGCCGATTTCAAACGTCAAACCCCAACTAAGGTTTGGGATTCGATTTCTTCTTTTGCCGGCTCTGTTACTGATTGTATGCGATATTTTCTTTCCTTATTTATGTTTAATCAATTCTTTTCCTTATTTTTTCGTTCAATTTTCAACACTATATAAAACCCTCCCCTAATTCCCCTAAAATGGACCTTTCACTGAAATTAACTACTGTCGCTCTCTCTTTCTCTCATTCTATACTATTCTAAAATTTGAGACGTTGGCCGACTGAAAGCCAAGGCCACCGGAAAATCGATCGTTGCTCTTTCTCAGTGCAAGCGCTGCCCGGGGTTCACTTGAAACCCTTGGGAACTCTGACGCATTGGGATTTTGGGGGTTTTACTCTTCTTTGTTGTTGACGATTAAAGTCCTCCTGGCATTTAGTTTTCTACCTTATTTTCTCTTTAGTTCTGCAAACTGGTGAGTACCGAGACTCTTATAATTTTATTTTTTTGCTTGTGTTCATGCTTTACATGCTCATGTCATTTAGGCCTTTGTGAATCAATGTGCTATTGTTCGTCTCTGTTGGTATTCTTGTTTTCCTTTGGAATCAATTCGAAGCCTCTGTGTTTTTCTAGCATTTGAACTTGTTTGAGCTTTAAGCTTCGACGCATGCCTATTATATGTGTGCAATTTTTATGACTCTGACTGTTTTGATCACCTATTGTTTGTTATGAGACCCTCCTCATGCCTTGCCTTGGTTTCTTAGACTGAAACTCTTAGGAGATCATCTCTTTGCTTGAATGAATTCCTTTCGCTGAGTTTTGTGTTAATCAATTGTTCTTTACAAACTGACCATAACTGTATGGATCCCATGTTACA
Organism: Nicotiana attenuata; assembly: GCF_001879085.1. Taxonomy (NCBI): domain Eukaryota; kingdom Viridiplantae; phylum Streptophyta; class Magnoliopsida; order Solanales; family Solanaceae; genus Nicotiana; species Nicotiana attenuata. The sequence goes on along the minus strand of NW_017670562.1, from coordinate 409,603 downwards.
ATACTGTCTTAATATCTGGCCTAAACATGTTTCTCTACTATTTGCAATCCTGATGATTGTAATCTTTAGCATTACCTAAGACTTCTAGGATAAATATTCCACTTCTTCTCTTATATGTGATCAACTGACAGGAGTCTTGATGTCTGCTTGTCATGTTAGTGTATAGCTGATATGTTCTTTTACCTACCATAAGTTTCTTTGGAATCTTTGTGCTATGATCAATTCTCATCATGTTGAGTTTCATGTTCAACCAAATGATATGTTATCCAAACTCTGCCACTAGTACGTTGTTATGCTGATTAGATTGTCATGTTAAAATCTTCATGTAAAACTTGTGTTATTCTTGTTTCCTGCCTATGATTATGCTAGATTGTCATTTGAAGTTCTTTAGGTAGGTTCTGAACCATGTTTTATTTTGAAACTCTATGTGGCTCATGTTGCTCGATACTGTCACTTCAAACATTGTTTTTGGAAATACGAACATGAACCAGCCTCATATATGTCTCATGTGCCTTCCAATTTAATATTGTCCTATCTATGTGACTTTGGCTTATAACTGCTAAGAACTGAGTGTGTGGACTTAGAGTTTTCTTATCTAATTCAGTAAGTAGTTGTTTGGTTAAGTTGTTCATCTGTCACTACTAGGTGGATGAATTCTCCACTTCTGCTTGGTGTGGGTCTATATATGAGTTTAAAGTTTGTAATTGGCATACTCTAATCTCGAGTCAAGTTTGGGTTTGGGTTTGCTGCTGGTGCAAATAATAAGCTCGTTGAAGGCCCAAGCAGTCTTGGGTTGTCTCCTCTTGGGCTTGCTCTACTTGTGGGCCTGTAGTTATTTCAATACTGTAATACTGAGGTTTATTTTCATTTCTTCTTGGGCTTGTAATAATTTGTAAACAAACAATTGGGGATTTAGTGAAATTGGTCAGAAAGAGTATTCTAGTACTTGCATGAATGGATAGAGAACATGTCTATAGGATCTATGTGCTCTATTTGTTGTTTTGTTTAGCATGCTTTACTCTACCCGAATTAGGTAGGGGTAAGGTCTGCGTACAGACTACCCTCCCCAGACCCCACTTGTTGGGATCAAACTGGGTTTGTTGTTGTTGTTGTTGTTGTTTAGCATGCTTTATTTCTGTACACTGATAGACATCATGCCTATAGGAGTCCCGCATACACCTCATTTAATTTGTCAAGACATGTTAGTTCCAGTATTTGCTATACCTGTTTCCATGTCTATTATTTAACACTCTTAGATAACATGTCTTAGGGCGCAACAATGCAATGTTTTCACTTATCTATGTATCATGCCTATAGGACTTCAAATAATCAGTCTATCAATTACTTCAATTACTTTTAGTGTACTGCTCATCTAAATATCATGGCTATAGGGTTATAATATTCTAATGTCTGTTCCCATTATTTTCTATTAATCTGTCGCCTGTTTAAAAAGCATGCCTATGAAGCTAACTTAAGTAATTCAGAACTATGATTGTTTTCACTAACTTTTACGCAAACGATTAGATATCATGACTATAGGACTTGCAACATTCAATTTGCCTATGCGTTAATCCAGAAATCACTGCATTGCCGCCCATGTATTATTGGAGTCCAGAATCACTTAGAAATCTGCCTATAGGATTCACCTGAACGCTGCTTATGCATAATGCTGGAAATCAGAATCACTTAGAAACCATGTCTATAGGATTTATAACAATCTAATCTACCCGTACGTTATCCTAGAAATGCATCACTACCTGTTGATATTGGAATCATATAGAAATCATGCCTATAGGACTAAAAGATTCTGAGTCTTAATTTTGATATTGTCTGCTGCACAATCTGCCAATCAGAGTGTGTGTTTCTTTGCTTATGTGTGAGGCTAACATGAGCCACTCTTTGCTATTATGTGCGGTCCTATTGGCTTTGACTGCGCGATTAGTTTTATCATTTTTTGAGCAACCTAAGTAAGTCTAGAAACACCTAAATCGAGGTCCAAAGCCTCCTAGACCATATGCATTGGTCGGGTAGAGCACGCATAGTATACGACTTAGAATCGAATTAGAACGCTTTAGGTAAACAACTTCAACGTAGTAATCAGGTAGTAGAAGATGATAGTCTGTGGCCGCTGAATAATATGAGCAACTCCTATCTAAAATGAGTTGCGAAATATTATTTATGTTGCACGGGGTGATCCTTTAGGATACAAAACTTAGGACCCCCTTCCTTTATAGACTTGCTATTTACACTTAGTTATTTAACATAAATCCATGTAGTGGTATCCTTATAATCATTAAGATTTGTAGCAATTCTCATTATGTTATAATAAAACTCTTCGATTTTTGTATTCTCTTTGTTTATTTGATCACCTAGCCTAATTGCATAATCCACATAGTTTTAAATTCGGCCGGGACCCATAGTTGTGGACCTCGAGGGGTGCCTAACACCTTCTCTTTGAGGTAATTTGAGCCCTTACCTGATCTTTGGTGGCGTTGACTAGTCAAACAGAGTTATTCGCAAATAGGTGCCCTAATGCACCTTAAAAATCATTAAGTGGCGACTCTTCTCTTTTAATGCCCAATTTAAAAGAGTTGTCACACGTCGAAACCTGATTTCGCAAGAAAACGGGGCGCGATAGCATGGCGACTCTGCTGGGGATTTACACTTAGGCTCTTACCATAATGAACTTGGCTTATGTGGATTTCTTCCTTTGTTACATGCACATCCCTTCCCTTCCTCACCTTTATTTGTTTAAATCTGCTATGATATGCACATCCCTTCCCCTACTCTCCTTTATTTGTTTAAATCTGCTATGACATGCACATCCTTTCCCCTATTCACCTTTATTTGGTATGATTGCTTTTTATCTTGTCAAAAACTTCTATATCATGCCTACTTACTTACCCACTTTATTACATTCCTGCATATATTCTATGAACTAAACTGACTTCTTCCTTTTGTCTTTCTTCTCTACTCTTTCCATGTTTACTTTTGCTATTTTATTTATTGCTTTTACATATTCTATCATGCAAATACTTGGCAACATGTTATTATCTCTGCATAAAGCATGCTACATATCATACTCCACTTGTGCCAATTATCAACATAGCAGCGCTTGATGAGTGTCCGCGCTCTTCCAAAAATTACCCTTTTTTAAAAGTAAAAAATCGGAAAGGCTTATTTGCAGTAGACTAATCGATCAGCGGTGCAATCGACGGTCCTACGCCTTTCCCTCTCAAGTTGTCCACTTGGGAGTACCAGTCTAGACCATTCTAGAAACTCTACTCCAACTGAAAATGTACATGCATCATACTAAAACCTAGTACGGGTTGGAGCGTTATTAACGTAACAACCATAGAAACACAATGACGCCAAGAGTTGTATAATCCAAACCTCTTACCACGAAATACAACTAAAATTTCAAAGCATTATTCTTCTTCCCTTTAACTATAACCCTTCACACTAAAAGAAAGATAAGAGATGAAGAAGGAGAAAAAAACGATAGAAAAGAAATGGGTGCTGAAAAAGCTTGTTAGGTGCGACACTATATATTTAAGGGTTTAGGATTAGAAAGTGATCAAGTCACGACCCAAATCCTAACATTTTATGATGGCGCCTATCACAGTACTAGGCAAGCCGACAATCACAAATTAACCATGCATTTTAAATTAAAAACATGATGTAATAAGTTTAACAATGAAAAATCTCATAAATAAATGATAAAAATAAATGCGACTCAACTACAAAATCTCCCAAAATGTGGGTGCCACCGAGTACATGAGCAAAATAATAACAACAACAACATACCCAGTAATATCCCAGTACGTGGGTCTGGGTAAGGTAGTGTATACGCAGACCTTACCCCTACCATGTGAGAATAGAGAGGTTGTTTCTGATAGACCCACGGCTTAGGTGTCAATACAGTCAAAACTTCTAATATAAATGTCTGGAAAGATAGAACAGTGCTAAATAAATTGAAAAGAAGGATAATCGAGGTATGCGGGCGCCATATCAGCTACCTCAATAGTCTCCAAGCAGGTACTACTCCAAGTCTAGAAACCACCGGGTCCAGATGTATCTGGATCTGCACACGAAGTGCAGAGTGTAGTATGAGTACAACCGACCCAATGTATTTAATAAGTAACACGACTAAACTTGGACTGAAAGCAGTGACGATGTCACGACCCATTCTTCCCTCCGTGAGAGGTCGCGACGGCACCTAGTCTCTACTACTAGGTAAGCCTAATATTTGCGGAAAGAAAATGAAAATGAAAACATAAATCTAAACCACTAACATCAATAGTAGTGAAGTAATTGATAGAAATGCCGCTCGGCATATACAGTAATAACTCCCAGAAAGAATACATACAAAATCTTCCCAAGACCCGAAACATCATAAGCCACAAACCTCTAAGATTTTACTAACCGTTTTATACATCAGTATTTTGAAGTAGTAAAAGAAGAACTACACAAACGATAGAAGGGGACTCCTAGGTCTGCTAACGCGGCACATGTACCTCAAAGTCTCCGTAATAGCAGCAGGTGCACACTAATAGTGAGACTGGAATGATGTACCTGGATCTGCACACAAAAATATGTGCAGAAGAGTAGTATGAGTGTACCACAATGGTACCCAGTAAGTGCCTGGCCTAACCTCAGTCAAGTAGTGACGAGGTCAGGTCAAGCCCACTGGTTTATAATAAATAAAGTAGGAAAATGTACAATATAATGAAAAACTCGAATGAGACAAAGGAAAACACAACAATGATAGCAATATAGTACACAGGGATAAACAGCAGGGGATCTCCCAAGATACCGTCTCGTAGTCCCAAAATAAATCTGCAAAGAGATCTCCCGAGGTACCGCCTCGTAGTCTCAAAAGTAAATATACAAGGAGAACTCCCGAGGAACTGCCTCGTAGTCTCAAAAGTAAACTTGCAGGGAGAACTCCCGAGGAACTGCCTCGTAGTCTCAAGAGTAAATATGTAGGGGAATCTCCCGAGATACCGTCCCGTAGTCCCAAGGTAAATACGCAACTCAAACAAATGAAGATAACAATTATAGCAAGAAAAACCTACAATTCAGACTAAGTACAGGTCAAGAAAGAAGCAGGATTCACTAAACATGCTGCAAAGAGTTCAGATAAGCAATTAAGACACGTAGACATGCTATTCTGGGCTAACAGGATCACTACACATGCTAGTATGCTCAGATAAGATGAAAACAAGCTATTACTTAGTAAAAAATAAGGTTTTTCAACAAATAGCCCGTGTACGCACTCGTCACCTCGCGCACAGCGCTCACATATCATAGCAACACCAAATCCTAAGGGAATTTCCCCCCATATAAGGTTAGGCAAGTCACTTACCTCGAACCAAGCTCAATCAATCGGTAACAATGCCTTTTCCACGATTATCCAACTCCGAATGGTCTAAATCTAGCCAAAATTAATTACATATCATAAATATAACTATAAGAAGCTAATCTAGTTAATGAAATCAAAGCTAAAGCAAGAAATTAGAAAATCGCCCTAAAAAGTCTCCCCTAGCCCAAGTCTCGGAATCGGGTAAAAGTAACAAAATATGAACACCCATTCACTCACGAGTTCACTCGTACCAAAATTATCCAAATCCGAAGTCAAAATCTCAATCAAAACCCAAAATCTTAGTTGAAGGATTTCTTCCCATTTTTTTCCAAATTTTCAACCCAAACCCGAAATTAAATGATGAAATCAACTATAGATCAGTGGAATATAACCATAAAGGAGTTAAAAATCGTTACTCAAAAGCTTTCTCTGACAATCCCTCAAATAATTGCCCTATCCGGGCTCTCAAAGTCCCAAAATTAAAAATGGGATAAAACCCTCGAACTTGGTCCTTTTTTGCCCAGCGATTTTGCATCTACGGGCCCAGAATCGCGCCTGCGATGCCGCACTTGCAAAAATTCCACCGCAGGTGCGGAAATGACTAAAAGTCTGAGTCCGCATATGCGATTAACGAGGCCGCACCTGCGAGTGCGCGCCCGCGGACATAGGTCCGCTTCTGCGGTCCTTCATCGCTCATGCGAGTCGTTAAGCGCATCTGTGGGCATTGCAGATGCGACACTTCCCTCGCACCTGTGGCCCCTGGCAGCTCCTCCCCTTTCTGCTTCTGCGCTTGCCTCTCCGCACGTGCGATCCCGCACCTGCAGTTTCTCCACCGCATGTGCGAAAACACCAGAACTCAGAAAACTTCAGCAATTGCATAAGTCCAAAACTCAATCCGTTAAGCATCCGAAACACACCCGAGGCCCTTAGGACCTCAACCAAACATACCAACCAGTCCTAAAATACTATATGAACTTAGTAGAGCTCTCAAATCACATCAAACAATGCCAAAATCACGAATCATCCGCTAATTCAAACTTAAAGAACTTGAAACTTCAAATTTCTACAACCGATGCCGAAACCTATCAAAACAGGTCCGATTGACCCCAAATTATGTACACAAGTCATATTCAACATTATGGACCTACTCCAACTTCCGGAATCGGAATACGACCCCGACATCAAAAAGGCCACTACCAGTCAAAATCTCCCAAAATTCAACTTTCGCCATTTCAAGCCTAAATAAGCTAGAGACCTCTAAAACACAATTCGGACACGCCCTAAGTCTAAAATGACCCAACGGAGCCAACGGAACTGATGAAACTCCATTTCAGAGTCGTATTCATATAGTTACAACTACGGTCAAAATCCAAAGACTTAAGCTTCCGTTTAGGGACTAAGTGTCCCAAAACACTCCAAAAACCAAAACAAAACCTCCCGGTAAGTCACATATGCAGAAAGAGGCACGGGGGAAGCAGTAAACAAGGGATCGAGGTTATAACTCTCAAAATGATCGGTCGTTATAGACGAGCTCAGAAAGGTAGAGTCCAAATCCAGATAATAATAGTACAGATATAACAGGGAAATGACAGTAATAACTTAGAGAAATCCCATAATCAGTTTGTACACAATACAGAAATATGGACATGCTTTCAAGTTCAATAGTAAAATCTCAATACTGATAAAATATCTCGAGTGTAGCCAATAAGAGAAATGTTACGTCTCTATGTCTACATATCAAATATGCATGTTACATATAATGCAACATAGTAATAAACGCATGTACTCACACTCTCAAAGTACTCAATCTAACTTAGCACGCTCAACCACTAAGCACTCACAAATGCTTACCACTCAGCACTTTCACTTAGCACTCAGTGGTACCTGCGCTCATTGCTGGTATGTCAGACTTTGGAGGAGCGGATCCTAACCAAGCGCTAATATAAGCCAATATGGCATGCTGCGGCGTGCAGCCCGATCCTATAAATTTATTAATAAAGCTTGTTGTGGTGCGTAGCTCGATCCCATAAATATCAGTCACAAGCCGTCCCTTAGGCCCCAACTCGGTCATCAATCTTTACAGTCTCTCGAGCTCACAAATCTCATGCCAATCAGCCCAAAAATGGATAACATGATGTAACAATAAATGATAACAAAGACTGAGATATGATATACAAATATGAAATGTAAATGAGTACATAATTGTAATTTAAGCAAATAACTCAACAACAGAAATGACCTCAGTGGGTCCCAACAGAATAAACATATAGCCTAAACATGATTTCTAATATGGATGATAGCTCAATTACTCTAACACGTAGGGATTACATGCCTAAACATGATTTCTAACATGGATGACAGCTCAATTATACTAACACATCGGGATTACATGAATAGAAACAAGATTTAATAACTACACAGTACCCTAGAAACAACCGAGTCACAATTAGCATGGTGCACGCTCACACGCCCGTCACCTAGTATGTGCGTCACCTCAACACCTACCATATAACACGAAATCTGGGGATTCATACACTTAGTATCAAGTTTAGAAGTGTTACTTACCTCAAACCGTGCAAATCACAACTCCAACAAGCCTTGCATCGCGAATCGGTCCCCCAACGACTCGAACCTAGCCTCAAAAAACATAATACAATAATTACAAGCTATAGGCATCGATTCCATACGATAAAGCTAAGTTCTTTACCAAAGTCAAAAAGTAAACCCAAAAAATCAACCTCGGGCCCAACACCTCAGAGCCTGACAAAATTTACAAAAATTCAAACACACATTCAACGACGAGTCCAACAATGCCAACATCATTCAATTCTAACCTTAAATGGACTTTCAAATCCTCAAAATATAGCTTATGAAGTTTTCCACAACTTTTCCCAATTTTCCCACAAAAAATACTAATTAAATGGTGAAAACAATGATAGATTCATGTATATTAATCAAATCCGAGTTAAAATCACTTACCCCAATCAACTCTTTGAAAATCTCTCCAAGTATTGCCTCAATCCAAGCTCCCAAAGCACAAATGTGAAATAATACTCTAATCCTCATTTTTGAAATTAAATAATCTGCCCAGATGTCCTTCTTCTCGAATGCGAAAAGTGCTTCGCATTCGCGAAGCAAAAATCCCAGCTGCCAAAATTCCTCTTACGCGAACGCGAGGCCACCCTCGTGAATGCGATGACCACTGAACCAATGCCTTCACGAACGCAACCCAACTCCCGCGAACGGCGAAGGCTTACAAGCCTGGTGCCCCACCGGCCTCATCCTTCTACACGAATGCGAGTACCCGCTTGTGATCGCGATGCACAAACTCCCTAGACCTCCGCGAATGTGTGGCCTTCTAGCGAACGCGAAGAACACACTTCACCAGTCATGAAGATACACTTCGCGAATGCGAGACCTCTCTGATGAACGCGTATAAGGAAACAGACACCAAAAATTCTACAGCTCTACAAGGCCAAACTCAATCCGCAATAAATATGAATCTCACCCGAGGCCCCCAGAACCCCATCCAAACGTATCAACACATCCTAAGACATCATACAAACTTAGTCGAACCCTCAAACCACAACAAACAACATCGAAAACATAAATGGCACCCATCCAAGCCTAAAGAACTACTGAACTTCAACTTCTAAAACAAATGCCGAAACACATCAAATCAACTGCGATTGACCTCAAATTTTGCACACAAGTCATAAATGTCACAACGTACCAATTCCAACTTCCGGAGCCAAAATCTGAGCCTAGCAACAACAAAGTCAACTCTCGCTCAAACTTCGCAACTATCCAAACCTTCAACTTTCCAATTTTTGCCAATTCAAGACAAAACGACCTACGGACCTCCCAATCAATATCCGGAGACACGACTAAGTTCAAAATCACCATGCAGAGCTATTAGAACCATCAAAACTCCATTCTAGAGTCATTTACATGTATATCAACATCCGGTTAATTCTTTCAACTTAGGCTTCCAACCTTGGGACTAAGTGTCCCAATTCATTCTGAAACATCCCAGGAACCAATCCACCCCCCCGACAAGTCACATAGCAACTCACAAACATAAAATAAGCAATAAATGGGGGAACGAGGCTACAATTCTCAAAACAACCAGCTGGATTATTACATTCTCCCCCTCTTAAATAAATGTTCGTCCTCGAATGTGTCTAGAATCATACATGGAGCCACAAATACGTGTGGATGGCCGATCCGCATCTCCAACATGGTCTCCCAAGTAGCCTCCTCAAGTGGCTGAGCTCTCCACTGTACTTTCACTGAAGCTGTTGATACCCAATTTTTCCCTATATTTTTTATATATGCAAAATACTTCCAAAATAGCATGTTCAGGCATATATAAGCATGCCCCAAAGTTTTGGTATTTTTCCTTTATTTTTTAAGATTTTAAAACCAATTTATTGTCTATTTTAATACTACAAAATTCAATAATTATTCCTAAACTAGCATTTTTTGGTGAATAATTCATTTCATTCTCATATTTACACTAAGATATAATTGGGGTACTTTTTGTATATTTTTATACATTTATTTGGTAGTTTTTAAGCTAATTGCATATAATTGTAATTATAGCCTATTTTACGATTAACAACATTCTATAATTATAAAATCGCTTTTAGTATTTTTACATTAATATTTATATGTTATTAATTGGTCCAGTACCTTTAATTTATTTTCAAGTCATTTTTTACTATTTTTTTAAATTAAAAGGGGAAAACTGGCTATTTAAATGACAGCCCTTTTGTATTTCAATTTTAGCCCAAATTGGACCCCCAATCTCAACCCCAAAATCCCACAACCCAATTCTATTATAACCCGACCCATACCCTTTCCTATCATACCCAAACCCGGCCCCCATTCGACCCATTTAATCCCAGCCGTTGATCTTTTAGATCAACGGCTCCCCTCGTCCCTTTCCTTTTTTAATTCAAACAACCCCTTTACCCTACCTCATTTCTCACCAACCGCCGCCTCTGAAACCCTCCACTCTCTCAAACTCTCTCAAGGGTTCTCAAACCCTAGCCGCCTCTTGCCGTCTCAGACCAGAGATCCACCGGAATCTATGGCCACCAAAGCTATGGGGATCTCACACCCACCCCCTGGTGCTCTTATACACCGGTTTTCTGAAGATTCAAGGCCTGACCTTGAAGATCTCTACCCAGATCTCCTTCGATTCAGGGTTCCATGGTCTTCTCCGGCTTAGATCCACGAGTTTTCCAGGCCTTTCTCACTTCTAGGTTTCTTCTGAAACCCTAACCTTTCGAGGTTCTTCTGATTTCTCTAGATCTGTCCTAGATCTGTGTTTATCTTGGGGTCTCAAACGTTTTCTCAAAAGTTTCTTTCAAAACTTGCTTTTTAACCTTTTCATCTTCCCCGATTTAGGATTTCTTTGATCTTTTAACATGCTCTACTGTGATTCTTATATGTTTTTTTTTACTATGTTTCTTCTACTATGTTTCTTCTATGATCCTTATGTGCTTCTTCTACTGTGTTTCTTCTACCTTGTTCTTACGAGTTCTTCTACTGTATTTTTTTTTATGATTGTTCTTTATTATGTTATTCATGAGTTTCTTCTACTGGGAAATACGTGTTCCTTTATGATTTCTGCTCTTATTCCGTTAATATTTTTGCCTGACTTACTTGTCTTCATCTCTAGACTCGATTAATGGTAAAAAACCCTAGAATTTGGGGGTTCATTCGAGTTTTGAGGTTATTTGTTATGTGATTTGTTTGTTTCTTATCTCTGAACGTGTTGATTTCAAAACCCTAGTCTCTTTGGACCTATTTGAGTTCCTGAAGTTGCTTCCTCAACTGTTCGACTAAGTTTCGAAATCTTTGTGTCATCTTTGTTTCTTCATACGATTCTGACCTCTTTACTTGACCTTTCGCATGCTATTCCCTCTTCTCTGAGATGACTACCATGTTCCTATGGTCCTCTACTCACTAATTTTCTTTGATTGCATGACACTCTTCTTTGTCTTAAATCCAGCCTCGCATGCTTAATGTTTATGCACTCTTTATAGGTCAAATTTCCCTCTCAAAATAACCTTGATTTTGGACTGATTTCAAATCTCTTTGTGTAACTTTGATTGCACTCTTGAATTGATTCTTTCCTTTATTGTTTTGATTTCCTTTGTTTCTTGGACTTGTTGAAATATATTCCTTTCGACCCTGCCTTTCTACTTAAGTTGATTTGATCCCATTACCTTAATTACATTAGTATGGGATTCTTACAGACCTTTCCTTAATTAAGGTCTAATGAACTTAACCCCTAATACATGTGGTATACTCGTACTGTGCTGAAAATATTTCCTTATTTGTGATATCCAGCCCTGCGTGATTTCTTTCCTTATTTAACACTTGCATGCTACCGTTTGGTTTAATTGCTTTATTAAAGGAAGTATTTGATACTAATTTGATTTTAATAAGACACATATTCCTCCAATTATGTCTGAATTACAGTCCTTACCTTATTTCTGCATGTTTCTCACACTATAAATACCTGCTCTTTTATAAACACCCAAAAAAAAAACAAGAACAACAAAAACACGAACACTGGAGTCTTTTCTGCACTCACACTCACACACAAAGTATTCTCTCTTGTTGTTTGTGCTGTGGCTTCTTTGCAAGACTTCTGCTCTCTTTTGCTTGTCTCTTTCTGAAACTGGTATGCCTTTATTTAAACTTTTGCCTCATCCCTATGTGTTTATTCTGTAGTCTCATTCTTTTGTGTGGTTTGCTGTTCATGCTTCGTAACTTATGCTAAGTATTTTTTCTTTCTTTGCTTCTGTTCTCATATGAATCCCTACCCCTAATCCCCTTTATGTGTCGAGTTGAAACCTTGGCCTGACAGTATCCCAATTACTGCCCAGGCCATGGTTTGACCTTCAATAGGTCCTGACCCTCCAATGTTTGGCTAGTGGGCTGGTCAGGGGTGTGCCAGCATTCTATGTTGTTGGGCATGACCACCAGCCTGCCTTAGCATCCCTTAATCCCCTCTATTGCACTTACACGTGTTCCTAGATTGTAAGTTCTGCCCCCCTCCAATGAGCCTTTCCTTGGGACCTTGAGTTCCCTCTAAACTTGGACATTGGAGGGCTGGCCCTTCCACACCGCACTTTAATTCAGTTCTGTAATGATATCTGGGTGTAAGCATTGCCTGGAGCTCTTGAAACTCCTTGGAACTTTGACACATTCCAGATAAGGGAAAGGCCTTGGAACTTGATCCCAGCTTTTGGCTCATATCATTTTGTTAGACCTTGGGTCTGAATTAGGCTCCTTGGATGCAGCTTAAAAGCTCTGATGTAATTTTATTTTCTGTTTGATTCATTTGGTCTGTAATAAATTTTGTAATAACTTATGGGGTTTTAGTAAAAAGGGAGGGTTATCTGTGTATGCATAAGGGTAGATATCCTGCCTATAGGAGTTTTTTTTTTTTTTTTGAATTTTTGCACTTTCACATATAGAAATCATGCTTATCTCTGCACTTTCATCTATAGAAATCATGCTCACAGGAATTCTGCACTTTCATATGTAGAAACCATGCTCATAGGAATTCTGCACTTTTATATATATAGAAATCATGCTCATAAGTATTCTGCACTTTCATATATATAGAAATCATGCTCATAAGAACTCTGCATATCATATAGATATCCTGTTCATAAGAATTCCGCATGTAGGAACCATGTCTTTAAGATTCTGCATTTTTGCAACCATCATTAGGCAAACAGTTGTAGGTCAAAATAATAATCAACTGCATCCTAGATACCATGCTCGTAGGATTTTCTGCACTCTTGCCACGCCTGTAAAAAGTGTGTAAAATTAACAACGCTAGAAAGGATGCCTATAGGAACTATTAACCCAATCTGAATCACTCATTTTTTTTAAGATTAGTCCGTCAGTAGTCACCAAATGCAGAACTCGTATCATTTTGTTAAAACCGACAACTTTCAGTAATCAGTTCACTTCCTTATTCCTGAAACCAGTAGATACCATCACTTAGGGAAACAAGTAAGTAGTTAATTAATTGCACCAGTCTTCGATAAGTTGCAGCCAGGCGAGCCAAATGCGAACTTCTTGTCTAAAAATATGTAATGAACCAGCCTGCCTAACGTTAAGCATAATTTAGACCTAATCAGTATATGTAAGACGTGCTAAACTACATGATTTCTGTGATTAAAGGAGGTTTGTTTGAGCCTTAATTGCTTTTGTGCTCCCATAACTGTCTTATGTGTTTTGCCTGACGCCTTATTATTTTAACCTTTTGAACCTCTAAAAAGCCAAGCTCCCTCCCTTTAGGATTAGTGGTCCTAAAGCCTCCAGGACTGATAGGAGGGACGGGTAATAGCACGCTGTAGGTAACGACACCATTTCGCGCTTAATACCTTATCGGGGTGGGAAGGGTAGACAATGGAGATGATGATCACACGATAACACTACGCATACGATTGGTTACCGGTGTTGTGTGTATGATCCATAATATCAATAAATTCTGTCATTTCAATCACCCAAAACTCCCCTTTATTCTTTTTTACTGCATTATCCCTTTTCCTTCTTTGTTTATAAGTTCCAACATGCTTGTTAGCAACCTTTATGTGTAAATTTATTTGCATACTTGTTTACATTAAAGTCACAACATAGCATGGCCGGGAACCACACTAGTGGATCTTGAGGGGTGCCTAACACCTTCCCCTCGAGATAATTTTTAGCCCTTACCCGAACTCTGGTTTTCCAATTCAAAACCCTTCTTAGTGTCCTAATGCACTCCATCATCAGGTGGCGACTCTTCAATTCCAAAAACCCAATTCCCAAACGGGAATAGAGTTGTCTTCCCGAATGTCGTAAACCCGATTTCGCGAGAAAAAGGGGGCGTCGACAGCATGGCGACTCTGCTGGGGAATCTTTAGGCTTTTACCACTTCATGTTATATTTGACTTTACTACTTTCTTTACTGCTTTGTTTAATACCTTTATTCGAAACTGATTTGTCTTTTTGTTTCCTTTTTTTTTCTTTAATGCTTTCATTTACTGTTTTTCTTCAACACCGTTGTAATTTCTGAGCAATTATTGTAATCATTATGAACGTGAAAATACGTGGCAATTTGTTTCATTTCTTGTAATTGCATTTTTCAACATCATATTCCAGTCGTGCCATACAAATACCATAGCAACGCTTGATGAGTGGTTGCGCTCTTCCAATATTATTACCCCTAAATTTTGGCAAAGGCGTATTTGCGGTAAAACTAGTCGATCAGCGGTGCAGTCAACGGTTCCGTGCCTTTCCCTCTTGAGTTGTCCGCTCAAGGGTACCGGTCTAGTACCCCATAGAAACCTTATTCTATTTAACTGTTCATGCATCGCTGTCAAGCCTAGTCGAGTCAGTTATGTTGTCCACATAATGACTCTTTAAGATGGCCTTATCCAAAGTCCACTGGGTTCCCCTGGGACCCAAACGGACAACATCATATTCTGTGCATTTATTTGGAGAACTAAATGCTTTTATGCTAATTATTGATTAAAATAGTCGAGTCCGGTAGGGGGTATGGTCTTAACCCTTTTGTTTTGCTGAAAATGGAGAACAAGGTCCCCGACTTCGGTGTGGTTAGCACGCCCTCACTCTTGCTGACCTGGTGGAGGAATCTCCCATCAAGTGACCAAATCAATGAATGGAAAGAGAGGGTCATCAAGGCTAGTGAAAAGCTGGAGGATCTGATCAACGAGAACATTCAACACGGGGAAGGTCCTTCTGGGACCAAATAGTTAGGAGTCTCCTTTCCTTTTCGTTTTTGAATGTAATAAGGCCAATGGCCATTAGTGACATTTTACTTATGCAACTTTAATGTTCGTCTTGTTTTTATCAATAAAATGAGGCATTTAGCATTATAAGTTCTCCAAATCAACTTGTCGCTAGGCCTACCTCGGGCACAACGAGGCACCCAATTTAGGAATCGATTTATATTTTTTATACTATGTGTTTAAATACCGCAATATTTTTTTTCTCAGAATCCGCACTAACTTGTTACCTTTTGTTGTTTTTACTTTTATTTTTATTCCCCTCCCCAAAAGGTTAGTTCATGCATTCTGGCATCATCATCCTACTCCACAAGATCTAAGGGCCCTCCACCTCCTCCTCCTCCAAGTCCTATCAAAAGCAAGAACAAAGCGAAAATGGACAACATCAGAAGGAACGACTCAGCTGAAAGGGTAGAGGTTCCTCAGGGTGTTCAGGTATCCAAAGAAAGTGCCGCGCAGCTCGAACAGAAGCTACTGAAATTTCAAGAAGAACTAGACCAAGTTCGAAACTTGGCAAGTCTGTCATTCTCCCTCACTACTCCAGACATCAACTTTCCCAGTTCTCAACACCCCATACCTCCACAAAACATCCCAAAGCCGCAGAAACAGCCCGCTACTCATTACAACACACATCTCAACAACACTCCACTCCTCATCCCTGAAACATCAAATTAGGGGTGGGCATATATCGGGTAAAACCGATAACCCGAACCGTTAATTATTTATTGGGTTATCGATATTGGGTTATTTGGTTAACGGTTCGGTAACGGGTTAAATTTTTTTTTATTGGGTTATCGGTTCGGGCTCGGTTTGGCAATTCTGTTATTGGGTAAAACCGATAACCCAATAAGGATTAACTAATTTACTAGCTTACCCTTTAAGTATATACATACTAGGGTTTCATAATTCATACTTCATAGTTCACTCTTTGATTTACCTATTCTTTCTCAGTTTCTCCGCCTCACGCCCTCACCAGTCAGCCTGTCAAGACTCAGGCCGACGTCAATCGCATTTTTCAGCTTCTTTCTTTCATTCTTCAGTCGCATCTTCACTTCATTTCTCAGATCCATCAGATTGTTCAGTCGCATCTTCTTCACTCTTCAGTCGCATTTCTCATCCGCATTCTTCAGCTTCATCTTGATTCTTCATGTAAGTTTTTAGTTGTTTCATCTTCATCTTTCTCTTAGTTTGTTTAAAAGCATTCTGGCTCTGGATTTTTCTTAGTTTGTTTGAAAGCTGAAGTGAGATTTGTCGTGTATTTGTTATTCATTTAGATCCCTTGTATTTGCAGAAAGTGTCGAAGTAAAAATATGACTGATATTTTGTTTTTTCGTCACTGACTGATGTTGGGATTTTTTATATTTTTTGGGGTTGAAGAATGAAAGATAGAAACTTTGGTTAATGTTTATTTATTGGATATTGCAGTAACTTTAAGTTCTTGTGAAATAGAACAGTTCTGAAAAGAGTTTTAGCAAAACAATTTTTAAAATATTATAAAACTATTTTAGCAAAACAGTTTATACCGAAACTATTTTATGCAGTGCGAACCTGTTTTAGTTGTTTTATCTTATCGGGTAAACCGATAACCGAACCGATAATGATCGATAACCGATTAACCGATAACCGATAACCAATATCTTATCGGTTTGGTTATCGGGTTATGATATTTGTAAACCGATAACCGATAGGCAAAACCGATAATATTCATAACTGAACCGAACCGACCGATGCCTACCCCTACATCAAATGATCATCCCCACTACACTCCCATATATGTGGAAACCTTGCCACACTACACCAAACCCATTACAAACACACCAGAGTCTGATGACAAAGATTCTCTCATCAAGAACCTGGCAGCTGAGCTCAAAAAGATGACTAGCCGGGTCCAGGGCGTGGAAGGAAACAAAGGCATTGAAGGGTTGAAATATGAGGATCTTTGCATCCAGCCGGACGTTGAACTTCCCGGGGGGTACAAACCTCCCAAGTTCAAAATGTTTGACGGCTCAGGGGATCCTAGAGTCCATCTGAGGACATATTGTGATAAACTGGTCGGTGTAGGAAGAGACGAGAAGATTCGCATGAAACTCTTCATGAGAAGTTTGAAAGGCGATGCGCTATCTTGGTACATTAGCCAAGATCCCAAGAAGTGGACGAGCTGGGTTGGAATGGCGTCCGATTTCATGGACAGGTTCAGGTTCAATACAGAAAATGCACCAGATATCTTCTACATCCAGAATCTGAAAAAGAAACCCACTGAGACATTCCGCGAGTATGCTACTTGATGGAGATCCGAGGCTGCTAAGGTCAGGCCGGCCTCAGAGGAAGAACAGATGAACCGATTTTTCATCCGAGCTCAAGATCCGCAGTATTATGAGAGGTTAATGTTGATAGAGGGCCAGAAATTCTCCGATATCAAGCTAGGAGAAAGGATTGAGGAAGGCATTAAGAGCGGTATGGTCACTAATTTTTAAGCACTGCAGGCTACCAACAAAGTCCTGCAATCTGGTGGCGTGTCCAAGAAAAAGGACGTGAGTGCCGTGATGGTTGCACAGTGAACCAAGTCCCCAATAAAATACCAAGCCTACCCAGTACCCCTATCACATACCAACCTATCCCCAACTACCAAGCACCTCCGCCTTCTTACCAAATTCCATCACCCGCTTGCCAATCATCTCCCTCTCCCACATATCAACCCACCTCACCAAGATATTCCCAACCTGCACCCGTCTACCAAGCCTACAATGCCCACTACCAATCACCTCCCGCCAGCCAAAATTTCCCCAGGCCACGCCCTAACTTTGACCGCAAACCTCCCAGGCAATACACTGCCATCGCCGAGCCAATCAACCAACTATATGAAAGACTCAAAGCAGCCGATTACGTCACCCCAATCCCTGCCATAACTCCAGAAAATCCTTCCCAATGGGTCAATCCAAACAAAACCTGTGCATACCATTCCGACATGAAAGGACATACCATCGATGGGTGCCGATCTCTAAAAGATAAAATCCAAGCTCTAATTGACAACAAAATCATAGTGGCCAAGGAACCTGCTCCCAACGTTCGCAACAATCCCTTGCCTGATCATAAGGGTGGTGGTGTGCATATGATTGAAGTGGAAGATGATTGGGACCCCAAGGGGTCGTTTGGATTAATTGCCGAGGGTGACGAGCCTAAGAAACCAGCCGTCACACTGAATCCAATTGTAGTCCAGATCCAGCCCTCTGGAGATGCTGAAGTAAACATGTCTGTGCCTCTCGAGTTTGAAACACCGTTATCCGAAAGGACCGCAGAGCCGATTGAGGTGGAGTTTGGGTCTCCAAAGGTACCATTTGAAGTTGTTGTGTTGCCACCCAAAACGAGAGTGCCCATTCCTATGGCGATGTCGGCAGTAACGCCATTCCAGACACAGGCCATTCCTTGGGATTACATCGCCGAGGCAAGAAGGAAGGGAAAAACTAAAGAAGAAATCGCAGCACAGGGTATGACCAGGACCGACAGAATTTATACTCCGGAGCACTTAGTTGAATTGAGTAAGCAGGCCTCTGGACGGCCTATCGAAACTGGGCCCGATGATCTTTGGCAGAAGATATAGGCAAAAGAGTACTCAGTTGTTGATCAATTAAATAAAACACTAGCACAGATCTCCATTCTAGCTCTACTGCAAAGCTCCGAGACACATAAGAACGCCCTGATGAAGATACTGAGCGAGGCATACGTACCCAGCAATATAACTGGAAGAGAAATGGCAAACATGGTCGGGTAGGTATTGGAGAGTCATAAGATCACTTTCCACGAAGATGAGTTGCCCCCTGAAGGTTTAGGACACAACAAAGCGTTGCACATCACTATGCAATGTGAAGACTATTTCATCACCAGAACTTTGATTGACGAAGGATCCAGCCTCAACATTTGTCCATTGGTGACCCTCAGAACATTGGGGAAGAGTCTGTATGAAATCAAGGATGGAGCTATCAACGTCAAAGCTTTTGATGGTTCCCAAAGGTCCACTATTGGGGAGATCAGTTTGTGTATACAAATGGGGCCAACTTGGTTCGATGTTGATTTTCAAGTAATAGACATCCCAGCATCCTACAACTTACTACTGGGACGACCTTGGATCCACGCCGCTGGAGCCGTAGCATCAACCCTGCACCAGGCAGTGAAGTTCGAGTGGAATCACCAAGAAGTGATTATTCATGGTGACGGGAGTAACCCCATATACAGTCACCAAACCATCCCAGCAATTGAAGGAAGAAGGAAGCTAGGAGGAGAAACTTACCACCACATTGAGTGAGTCAACGCCGTGGACAAAGATAAGTGGTGGGATAACAAGATAGAGAGTATACGAAACTGGAGCGGGTATGAACCTGGCAAAGGGCTCGGCAAGAACCTTCAGGGAATCACCAAGCCTATCAAACTGAAGAAGCATGGCACCACTTTTGGGTTAGGATACGGTTATACTTGGGAAGAATTCCAGAACTGGTCGCCACCATGGCGCGGCCCTTACTATCCGCTGGAGCACCCTATACCCCTCCTGGAACAGACTTTCCAGCTGGCAGACATCTTATATGGGTCAGAGGAAGATGAAACATTGGCCGCAATGAAGAACCTGTTTTTGGAAGATGACGATATGGACTGTCACGTCATTCTCAAGGAGGAAGGGGAGGAAGGCCCTTCCATACAAGCCGTGAGCCGAGGGGAGCGCCTCAACAATTGGTCCATCAGAACCACCAAGGCCCGGAGAGCTTCGGGGTAGCAAGGCTGAACAAAGCATTATGCATTATCTTTTACTTTTTGCTAGTTGATTTCCCTTCAGTATTATCTTTGAATTTTGAAAAGAGCTCCGATGTCCAAAGCAATTCTTTTAGCATTTATTAAAGCATTTCAGTTTTTATAAATCTCGCTCTTATTATTTCTTTTTCTCTGCAATTTACTTTACTTTACACAGCATTATTATTACTTATCTTGATGAACCGACGAATGTGACACGCGACGAGGTAACGCAACAAACGGATATGGACTCAGAAGAGGATGAGATACCAGAAGAGGTCATTAGAGAGGTCGAGGACTTTGAGAACAGACCTAAGTCTAACTTGGACGAAACCGAGGTCGTCAACCTGGGGGATACAGCAAATGTCAAGGAAACGCGCATCAGTGTTCACCTGCCACCATCAGAAAAGGAAGAGTACACGGAGTTCTTAAAAGAATATGAGGACATATTTGCCTGGTCATATGATGATATGACCGGTCTCAGTACATCTATTGTAGCTCACAAACTGCCAACAGATCCGACATGTCCGCCGGTAAAATAGAAACTCAGAAAGTTCAAGCCAGACATGAGTTTGAAAATTAAAGAAGTTACCAAACAAGTCAAAGCCAAGGTCCTCAGGGTAGTAGAGTATCCGACATGGTTAGACAACATTGTGCCAGTGCCGAAGAAGGACGGGAAGGTCAGAATCTGTGTCGACTACCAGGACCTCAACCGGGCCAGTCCGAAAGACGATTTCCTATTGCCGAACATACACATCCTTATCGACAACTGCGCCAAGCACGAGCTGCAGTCATTTGACGATTGTTTTGCTGGATATCATCAGATATGGATGGACGAAGAAGACACAGAAAAGACGGCTTTCATTACGCCATGGGGAATGTATTGTTACAAGATGATGCCGTTTGGATTAAAGAATGCTGGGGCCACCTACATGAGGGCCATGAATACTATTTTCCATGACATCGAGGTGTAAGTAGATGATGTCATCATCGAATTCAGGAATTGCCACCGCCAAAGAACAAAAAAGAGGTTATGAGTTTCTTGGGGAGACTCAACTACATCAGCAGGTTCATAGCCCAGTCCACTGTCATTTGTGAACCAATCTTTAAAATGTTGAAGAAGGACGCCACCACTAAATGGACCGATGATTGTCAAAAGGCTTTCGATAGAATCAAGGAATACCTGTCAACGCCGCCAGTCCTGGTTCCGCCCGAACCAGGTAGACCGCTATTGCTCTACCTTGCAGTACTGGATGGAGAATTTGGTTGTGTTTTAGGACAACATGATGAAACGGGGAGAAAGGAGCAAGCCATCTACTATCTCAGCAAAAAGTTCACCCCGTACGAGGCCCGATATTCCCTGCTAGAACGCACCGGTTGTGCTCTGACTTGGGTAGCTCAGAAGTTGAGGCATTATTTCTATGCCTATACCACTTACCTCATATCAAGGATGGATCCGCTGAAGTACATCTTCCAGAAGCCCATGCCCATGGGCAGGCTGGCCAAATGGCAAATTCTGTTGAGTGAGTTCGATATTGTCTACGTGACCCAGAAAGCGATCAAAGGACAAGCACTAGCCGTTCATCTTGCCGAAAACCCCGTGGGCGGAGAATACGAGCCTCTAAAGACGTATTTTCCCGATGAGGAGGTTTCTTTCATAGGAGAAGACATTGCAGAATCCTATGATGGCTGGAGAATGTTTTTCGACGGAGCGGCAAACTTTAAAGGAGTTGGCATAGGAGCGGTTCTAGTATCAGAAACAGGTCAACATTACCCGGTGTCCGCCAAACTCAGGTTCCCGTGCACCAACAACATGGCCGAGTATGAAGCCTGTATCTTAGGGCTCAAGCTGGCCATTGATATGAACGTTCAGGAGTTACTAGTGATCGGGGATTCAGACTTGCTCATACATCAGGTTCGAGAAGAGTGGGCAACCAAGAATTCCAAGATACTCCCATACTTGCATCATGTACAAGAGTTGAGGAAGAGGTTTATGAAGACAGAATTCCGGCATGTCCCCAGAGTTCAGAATGAGTTCGCTGATGCATTGGCCACACTGTCATCCATGATTCAACATCCAGATAAGAACTTCATTGATCCTATCCCGATAAAAATCCAGGATCAACCTGCTTACTGTGCTCATGTCGAGGAAGAAGCAGATGGAAAACCATGGTTCCATGACATTAAGAAGTACCTGTCAACAGGAGAATACCCAGAATTCGCAAACACTACTCAAAAGCGCACACTGCGGAGGCTATCCAATCACTTCTTTCACAGCGGAGGAATCCTGTATAGGAGGACTCCCGATTTGGGATTACTGAGGTGTGTCGAAGCAAAGGAAGCATCCATGTTGTTGGAGGAGGTTCATGCAGGGACCTGTGGTCCGCACATGAATGGTTTCGTCTTAGCCAAGAAAATACTCCGAGCCGGTTATTTCTGGATGACTATGGAGACGGATTGCATCCAGTATGTTCGAAAATGCCATCGTTGCCAGATCCATGCAGACATGATAAAGGTGCCTCCTAACGAGCTCAATGCAACAAGCTCACCATGGCCGTTCGCCGCTTGGGGAATGGATGTCATCGGACCTATCGAGCCTGCCGCATCAAACGGGCACAGGTTCATACTAGTGGCGATTGATTATTTCACCAAATGGGTTGAAGTAGCATCACATAAGGCGGTAACCAAGAAGGTTGTGATAGACTTCGTTCGCGACCGTATCATTTGCCGGTTCGGCGTCCCAGAGTCAATCATCACTGACAATGGTTCCAATCTCAACAGTGATCGTAGGCGGCCTTATGGGTTCGGTCACAATTCAATAAAATTTTCATTCCCCCCCCCCCCCGGACCACTGTAACGACGGTCGGACAAGTTAGTTGG
>NW_017670562.1:373581-386024 GCF_001879085.1 Nicotiana attenuata | reverse complement strand
TCTACATCGGCTGAAACATCGCCAGCTTTATTTAAATTTCTGTCGGCTAAAATATCGCCATTTACATTTCTCCTTCACATCGGCTGAAATACCGCCAAATCTTGCATTTCATCGGCTGAAATACCGCCAAATCTTGCATTTCATGGGCTGAAATACCGCCAAATCTCGCATTTCATGGGCTGAAATACCGCCAAATCTTGCATCTCACGGGCTTAAATACCGCCAAACTATCCAAGGGCGTCATTGTTCGGAGGCACCATCTTCATAGCCCGAGAACCCCATGCCATGGCCCGAGGACCCCGCTTTATATTCTGCACATCATTATTCAAAGGCATGATGGTTCGGAGGCACCATTATCATAGACCGAGAACATCATTTCATAGCTTGCGAATCCTTTATTATGCGCTTCATGGCCCAGGACATGATGGTCTGAGGACGTCATCTTAACCGTCCAAAGACAACATTCATGGTCCAATGGGAACTTGCATCACGTTTAAATTCCGCACGATATGCTTGTATTACTCAATTGCAGGTACATCAGCTGGCCACGGCCATTACAGCAGGAGCGATCTCGCCCCGGTTTCTCGCAACCCATCAGTCCCTGACCACCCTTCCCAACCTAAATATTGCGCCCGTCTCTTCGAAAACCTCCATCGGCATACTCCGTCGATGTATCCTGAACTACATATGACCTGATTCCTATAAAACCAGGGATATGTAGGCAGCTCAGAAACCAGAGCACGGTCAAAACCTTTGCAAGTCGTTTCTCGCGGTCAAAATTGGTCATCATATCTTTACCCGACAACTCTTTCATCCTTCCCGGGTAAAGAGGGGCAGCTGTTGATACCCAATTTTTCCCTATATTTTTTATATATGCAAAATACCTTCAAAATAGCATGTACATGCATATATAAGCATGCCCCAAAGTTTTGGTATTTTTCCTTTATTTTTTAAGATTTTAATACCAATTTATTGTCTATTTTAATACTACAAAATTCAATACTTATTCCTAAACTAGCATTTTTTGGTGAATAATTTATTTCATTCTCATATTTACCCTAAGATATAATTGGGATAATTTTTGTATATTTTTATACATTTATTTGGTATTTTTAAAGCTAATTGCATATAATTGTAATTATAGCCTATTTTATGATTAACAGCGTTCTATAATTATACAATCGCCTTTAGTATTTTTACATTAATATTTATATGTTATTAGTTGGTCCAGTACCTTTAGTTTATTTTCAAGTCATTTTTACTATTTTTTATAAATTAAAAGGGAAAAACTGGCTATTTAAATGACAGCCCTTTTGTATTTCAATTTTAGCCCAAATTGGACCCCCAATCACACCCTAATCAAATGACCCAATTCTATTGTAACGCGACCCATACCCTTTCCTATCATACCCAAACCCGGCCCCCATTCGACCCATTTAATCTCAACCGTTGATCTTTTAGATCAACGGCTCCCCTCGTCCCTTTCCTTTTTTAATTCAAACAACCCCTTTACCCTACCTCATTTCTCACCAACCGCCGCCTCTGAAACCCTCCACTCTCTCAAATTCTCTCAAGGGTTCTCAAACCCTAGCCGCCTCTTGCCGTCTCAGACCAGAGATCCACTGGAATCTATGGCCACCAAAGCTATGGGGATCTCACACCCACCCCCTGGTGCTCTTATACACCGGTTTTCTGAAGATTCAAGGCTTGACCTTGAAGATCTCTACCCAGATCTCCTTCAATTCAGGGTTCCATGGTCGTCTCCGGCTCTACTCCGGCATATCGTGGACGTTCGAGCTTGAGTCTAACTTCTCCGGCTTAGATCCACGAGTTTTCCAGGCCTTTCTCACTTCTAGGTTTCTTCTGAAACCACCAACCTTTCGAGGTTCTTCTGATTTCTCTAGATCTGTCCTAGATCTGTGTTTATCTTGGGGTCTCAAACGTTTTCTCAAAAGTTTCTTTCAAAACTTGCTTTTTAACCTTTTCATCTTCCCCGATTTAGGGTTTCTTTGATCTTTTTAACATGCTCTACTGTGATTCTTATATGTTTCTTCTATGATCCTTATGTGCTTCTTCTACTGTGTTTCTTCTACCTTCTTCTTACGAGTTCTTCTACTGTATTTTTTGCATGATTGTTCTTTATTATGTTTTTCTTCTACTGGGAAATACATGTTCCTTTATGATTTCTGCACTTATTCCGTTAATATTTTCTTTTTGCTTGACTTACTCGTCTTCATCTCTAGATTCGATTAATGGTAAAAAAAACCCTAGAATTTGGGGTTCACTCGAGTTTTGAGATTATTTGTTATGTGATTTGTTTGTTTCTTATCTCTGCACGTGTTGATTTCAAAATCCTAGTCTCTTTGGACCTATTTGAGTTCCTGAAGTTGTTTCCTCTACTATTCGACTGAGTTTCGAAATCTTTGTGTCAACTTTGTTTCTTCATACGATTCTGACCTCTTTACTTGACCTTTCGCATGCTATTCCCTCTTCTCTGAGATGACTACCATGTTCCTATGGTCCTCTACTCACTGATTTTCTTTGATTGCATGACACTCTTCTTTGTCTTAAATCCAGCCTCGCATGCTTAATGTTTATGCACTCTTTATAGGTCAAACTTCCCTCTCAAAATAACCTTGATTTTGGACTGATTTCAAATCTCTTTGTGTAACTTTGATTGCACTCTTGAATTGATTCTTTCCTTTATTATTTTGATTTCCTTTGTTTCTTGGACTTGTTGAAATATATTCCTTTCGACCCTGCCTTTCTACTTAAGTTGATTTGATCCCATTACCTTAATTACATTAGTATGGGATTCTTACAGGCCTTTCCTTAATTAAGGTCTAATGAACTTAACCCCTAATACATGTGGTATACTCGTACTGTGCTGAAAATATTTCCTTATTTGTCATGTCTAGCCCTGCGTGATTTCTTTCCTTATTTAACACTTGCATGCTACCGTTTGGCTTAATTGCTTTATTAAAGGAAGTCTTTGATACTGATTTAATTTTAATAAGACACATATTCCTCCAATTATGTCTGAATTACAGTCCTTACCTTATTTCTGCATGTTTCTCACACTATAAATACCTGCTCTTTTATTAACACCCAACACAACAAAAAACACGAACACTGAAGTCTTTTCTGCACTCACACTCACACACAAAGTATTCTCTCCTGTTGTTTGTGCTGTGGCTTCTTTGCAAGACTTCTGCTCTCTTTTGCTTGTCTCTTTCTGAAACTTGTATGCCTTTATTTAAACTTTTGCCTCATCCCTATGTGTTTATTCTGTAGTCTCATGCTTTTGTGTGGTTTGTTGTTCATACTTCGTAACATATGCTAAGTATTTTTCTTTTCTTTGCTTCTGTTCTCATATGAATCCCTACCCCTAATCCCCTTTATGTGTCGAGTTGAAACCATGGCCTGACAGTATCCCAATTACTGCCCAGGCCATGGTTTGACCTTCAATAGGTCTTGACTCTCCAACATTTGGCTAGTGGGCTGGTCAGGGGTGTGCCAGCATTCTATGTTGTGGGCATGACCACCAGCCTGCCTTAGCATCCCTTAATCCCCTCTATTGCACTTACACTTGTTCCTAGATTCTAAGTTCTGCCCCCCTCCAATGAGCCTTGCCTTGGGACCTTGAGTTCCCTCTGAACTTGGACATTGGAGGGCTGGCCCTTCCACACCGCACTTTAATTCAGTTCTGTAATGATATCTGGGTGTAAGCATTGCCTGGAGTTCTTGAAACTCCTTGGAACTTTGACACATTCCAGATAAGGGAAAGGCCTTGGAACTTGATCCCGGCAGTTAGCTCGTATCAAATTGTTAGACCTTGGGAAACAAGTAAGTAGTTAATTAATTGCACCAGTCTTCGATAAGTTGCAGCCAGGCGAGCCTAATGCGAACTTCTTGTCTAAAAATATGTAATGAACCAACCTGCCTAACGTTAAGCATAATTTGGACCTAATCAGTATGTGTAAGACGTGCTAAACTACATGATTTCTGTGATTAAAGGAGGTTTGTCTGAGCCTTAATTGCTTTTGTGCTCCCATAACTGTCTTATGTGTTTTGCCTGACGCCTTAGTATTTTAACCTTTTCAACCTCTGAAAAGCCAAGCTCCCTCCCTTTAGGATTAGTGGTCTTAAAGCCTCCAGGACTGATAGGTGGGACGGGTAATAGCACGCTGTAGGTAACGACACCATTTCGCGCTTAATACCTTATCGGGATGGGAAGGGTAGACATGGAGATGATGATCACACGATAACACTACGCGTACGATTGGTTACCAGTGTTGTGTGGATGATCCATGTGATTTATAAACCTAGGACCCCTTGCCCTATGTTACTTTGTTTAATATCAACAAATTCTGTCTTTTCAATCACCCAAAACTCCGCTTTATTTTTTTTTACTGCATTATCCCTTTTCCTTCTTTGTTTATAAGTTCCAACATGCTTGTTAGCAACCCTTATGTGTAAATTTATTTGCATACTTGTTTACATTAAAGTCACAACATAGCATGGCCGGGAACCACACTAGTGGATCTTGAGGGGTGCTTAACACCTTCCCCTCGAGATAATTTCTAGCCCTTACCCGAACTCTGATTTTCCAATTCAAAACCCTTCTTAGTGACCCAATGCACTCAATCATTAGGTGGAGACTCTTCAATTCCAAAAATCCAATTCCCAAACGGGAATAGAGTTGTCTTCCCGAATGTCGTAAACTCGATTTCGCGAGAAAAAGGGGCGTCGACAATAACCATAATAATTAATTACAAACTAAGATAATAGAGATTCAGTGTAATAGTAGCCCAAATTTACTCAAAAAGGAATAAAAGAGTTGTTCACGTGCTCAGCCCCAAGTCAGATTACAAAAGATGACCTAAAAATGTGAAAAGAAAGTACTTATTGTGAGCACGTGATTTTTGCCACGCTTAAACTACTCCTACAAAATTCCTTAGAATTAGGATTTTTCTTTATTATTTGGATTTTTAGGAATTAAATTGCATGATTCTGTGTCTTGTTTGCATTTTTGTGTGCATTTTACTTGATATAATTCCAAAATTACAAGATAGTATGCATTTCAATATTACAAATAAAGAAAATAACAAAAATGGTTACTTTGCATTTCTACTTTTAATTTCTAGTATTTGTCTTAAATTTTCTTTTAACATTTAGGAATTTAGTTTAATTTTTGAAATTTCAATTTAGTATAATTTTTTGAATTCCATTTGGGTCTTTATTCTCGATCTTACATTTAATAAATCAGAAATAAAATACAAAAATCAAATAAAAAAAAAAGAGAAAAGAAGAAAATAAACAAACAAAAGAATTTAAAATAAAAGACAAAAGGGCTGGCCAATTTGGGCCATTGTTTCATGCAAAGGCATAAGCCCAATCAATCCATAACCCAGCCCCCACCCGTCCAGCCCAAAACCCCAACCCAGTCCGGTCCAGAGACGCCCAAAAAACGACGTCGTTTTGGCGTCAATTAATCTTGACCGTCCATTTCTCATCATCCGACGGTCCTCATTCGTTCAAGGCTTTTAAATAAAAATGTCCGAAAATTCTTCATTAAACCTAAATATTTCCCATCCTCCTCGTACCCCTGTCTCCCACCGCCATCTACCACCGCCCTCCGCCCTGAGCCACCGCACACCACCGTCCCTCCACCGTCCGCCGCCGGCCGGAAATCNGATTTTCTGCACTCTTGCCACGCCTGTAAAAAGTGTGTAAAATTAACAACGCTAGAGAGCATGCCTATAGGAACTACTAACCCAATCTGAATCACTCATTTTTTTTAAGATTAGTCCGTCAGTAGTCACCAAATGCAGAACTCGTATTATTTTGTTAAAACCGGCAACTTTCAGTAATCAGTTCACTTCCTTATTCCTGAAACCAGTAGATACCATCACTTAAGGAAACAAGTAAGTAGTTAATTAATTGCACCAGTCTTCGATAAGTTGCAGCCAGGCGAGCCTAATGCGAACTTCTTGTCTAAAAATATGTAATGAACCAGCCTGCCTAACATTAAGCATAATTTAGACCTAATCAGTATATGTAAGACGTGCTAAACTACATGATTTCTGTGATTAAAGGAGGTTTGTTTGAGCCTTAATTGCTTTTGTGCTCCCATAACTGTCTTATGTGTTTTGCCTGACGCCTTAGTATTTTAACCTTTTGAACCTCTGGAAAGCCAAGCTCCCTCCCTTTAGGATTAGTGGTCCTAAATCCTCCAGGACTGATAGGCGGGACGAGTAATAGCACGTTGTAGGTAACGACACCATTTCGCGCTTAATACCTTATCGGGGTGGGAAGGGTAGACATGGAGATGATGATCACACGATAACAGTATGCGTACGATTGGTTACCGGTGTTGTGTGGATGATCCATGTGATTTATAAACCTAGGACCCCTTGCCCTATGTTACTTTGTTTAATATCAATAAATTCTGTCTTTTCAATTACCGAAAACTCCCCTTTATTTTTTTACTGCATTATCCCTTTTCCTTCTTTGTTTATAAGTTCCAACATGCTTGTTAGCAACCCTTATGTGTAAATTTATTTGCATACTTGTTTACATTAAAGTCACAACATAGCATGGCCGGGAACCACACTAGTGGATCTTGAGGGGTGCCTAACACCTTCCCCTCGAGATAATTTCTAGCCCTTACCCGAACTCTGGTTTTTCAATTCAAAACCCTTCTTAGTGTCCTAATGCACTCCATCATTAAGTGGCGACTCTTCAATTCCAAAAACCCAATTCCCAAACGGGAATAGAGTTATCTTCCCGAATGTCGTAAACCCGATTTCGCGAGAAAAAGGGGCCGTCGACAGAAGCTATTTTCTTTAATCTCAACTTTCAAACCTGCCGATCCAGAATTGACACCGGCTCCACATCATAAGTCAAATACCTATCTAACTGAACCGTGTTGAAGTCCAAAACATGAGACGGATCACCGAAATACTTCCGAAGCATGAAAACATGGAACACTGGATGGACACTTGTTAGACTAGGTGGCAATGCAAGCTTGTAAGCCACCTCTCCATTCCTCTCAAGTACCTCAAAAGGGCCAGTATACCGATGGCTCAACTTGTCCTTCTTCCCGAATCTCATAACACCCTTCATGAGTGAATCTCTGAGCAACACCTTCTCTCTCACCATGTAGGAAACATCACGAATCTTTCGAACGACGTAAATCTTCTATCGAGAATGTGCCGTGCAAAGGCGATCGTGAATCAACTTAAACTTTTCCAAAGAATCCAGAACCAAGTCAGTACCCAATAGCCTAGCCTCACCCGGTTCAAACTAACAAATCGGAGACCGACACCACCTCCTATATAAGGCCTCATATGGAGTCATATGAATACTCGACTGGTAGTTGTTATAGTAGGCAAACTTTGCAAGCGGTAGAAACTGATCCCAAGAACCACCAAAATCCATGACACAAACGCGTAGCATATCCTCTAATATATGAATAGTGTGCTCGGACTGTCCGTGCGTCTAAAGGTTGTACTCAACTCAACTCGTCTGCCTAACTCTCACTGCACTGCTCTCCAATACTGCAACGTAAACTGTATTGCACGATCTGAAATAATGGACACCGACACACCGTAAAGGCAAACAATCTCACGGATATAGATCTTAGCCAACCGCTCCGAAGAATAGGTAGTCTCAAACGAAATGAAGTGTGCAGACTTAGTCAACCGGTCCATAATCACCCAAATAACATCAAATTTCTTTAAAATCTATGGAAGCCCAACTACGAAGGCCATGGTGATATGCTCCATTTCCACTCAGGAATCTCAAGCCTCTGAAGCAAACCGCCCGGCCTCTGATGTTCGTACTTCACCTGCTAACAATTCAGGCACCAAACTACAAACTCCACTATATCTTTCTTCATTCTCCTCCACTAGTAGTGCTGCCTCAAGTCCGGATACATTTTTGCGGTACCCAAATGAATGGAATACCGCGAACTGTGGGCCTCCTCAAGAACACTCATGTAACCATCCACATTAGGCACACAAATCCAACCCTGCATCCGCAATACCCCATCATCTTCAATAAAAACCTCTTTGGCATCATCATGCTGAACCGTGTCCTTAAGGACAAGCAAATGGGTGTCGTCATACTAACGTTCACTGATGCGATTATATAGAGAAGACCAAGAAACCACGCAAGCAAGAACTCGTCTAGGCTCTGAAATATCTAACCTCACGAACTGATTGGCGAAGGCCTGAACATCTAATGCAAGCGGTCTCTCACCAACAGGAATATGCAAGGCTACCCAAACTCATTGCCTTTCTACTCAAGGCATCGACCACTACATTAGCCTTCCTCAGATGCTCTAGAGCTGAAGTTTCCCAGTTACAAAAACAAAAACTTCAGCTCTAGAGCTGAAGTTCTCCAGTTACAAAACAAAAATTCAGCTCTAGAGCTGAAGTTCGCCAGTTACAAAACAAAAACTAGAATGCTGAAGTTTTGCGTGATTGCCTTTGCTACTTCAGTCCCATCTACTATAATGCTGAAGTTTTGCGTGATTGCCTTTGCTACTTCAGCCTCGTATGCTGAAGTTACGCGAAAAAGTGTGTACGCTTGCAATTTTTTTTGCAAAGCGGGCACAAGTTAAAGCGTGACCGAAAAAGCGAGTTTAGATGTAAATGCCCCGGTAAGATGCTGTATCCAAGTTCAGTTCACTCTAGTGCCCACTAACGTGTATTCGAATCCGTGAAAGGACATTTCATTTTTTTTCCTTTGTTTTTTTTGGAAAAAATGGCATAGTATGACAACACATAAAGAGAATTGACAATTTTTTGACCTTATATTAGATCTTACAATAGAAGCCTAAAAAAATTGGCACCCATAACCAAAGTTATTTTCCTTAAAAATAGCAAAAAAAATATTTAGACCGCTCTCTCTTTCTTCTCTCCATTTCTTCATTGTGCATCATGTAAGGCAACCGTTTTTCGATTACTGCGTTTCGTAACTTCTTCCATAATTGGTGCCTTATTCTCTTTAATTACTTTTCTTTATTAAAGGATCTTTCTCTCTTATCTCTCTAAAAATTATCTTTTATTTCCTTTCAAAAGTATCTAATAATTTCCAAAATCTCTTTAAATCCCTTTTCTGATTTATTTTATTTTATTTTTCACTGTAGCAATGCATATAAGTTTAGAGCAAGTTCTTAGACATTAAAAAAAAATTGTGAGAGTAAATAATTTTTTGATATACAAAGATGGAAAATAATTTTTTGATACACACAAAGAAGGAAAATAAATTTATGACATAAATATTGGTATAGAGATAACAATAAATTTTGAATAACTATATTTATAAATTCATAATTTGAATATACAAAGAAGGAAAATAAAATTTTAGTATTCATTTTGATATACACAAAGAGATATAATAAAATTGTCATATACATTTCGCTAATAATCACCAATAGGTATTTTGATTGTAATATATCAGTGTGTATATCACACAAGATTTTTATTGATATACATAGACATGTATATCACATGCATGTCAGTCTATATCACACAATATTTTTATTGATATACATAGACGTGTATATAAATTTGCATGATATACATGAAATAAACAAATGTACGTGGTGATATATATATTGATATATCAATTGATATATACTGAGATGTGTATTCACCTAAATTCGAAAGTTCAAAAAACTTGGAATGTGTATAATCACCCAATTTCATTCCTCTTTCGATTCAAACAGAATATTTCTTTTCTGGACAAAATTTTTGTGCAAATTCGTAGAAAGTTTGCTTGATTTAGTCCATTAATGCTAAGTGAGAATGAAAAAAAGGAATTTTTACATTCCTATGCCATATAATATAAACTATATTACCCTCAATGTTTAAGTTTTGATATAATTATATTTAGTATACCTAATTACCAATTATATACCATTATGTGTTTTAGCCGTACATTAATGGTACCGCATATCCCTCCTAAATTAATGGTACCGAATCTTCCTCCAAATCTCCCCCCCCCCCACGTTTCTCTCTCCTAAACCCACACCCTCACCCACGTATCGCCCTACACCCACGTTTCTTTCCCATTATTTCCCCTGCTAAAACCAGAGAAACATATGACCATTAACATCCAATTTCAAGTTTTTTCTTCTAACCAGTCAAAATTGAAGTCAATTCTTCAAAGTTCATACACACATTTACCTTCAGCTTTAAATTTTCTCAATGAAGAAGAACAAACCTTCAAAGCACAACCCTAAAAAAGCTAGAGAAGCTGATATACCTTCTTTCGATTTGGGTGTATTATCACCACATTCACCCAAAAAGCATGGGAAATCTGCACATGCAATTGTAGATAAGAAGCATAGTCTTTCTCCGCGTCAAATCAGGGCTGAAGCTAGAACTAAACAAAAATATGATTTAGATGCTGGAGAATCTTCGAGGCCAATCAAACAAGCGAAAAGGAAAGGAAAAGAGATAGTGTTCGATGATGATTTTGAAGAAGATGTGCCTATCAGTAAACCTGGAAATAAAGCGAAGGTGTCTCCCAGTTCAAAAACTCCCAAAAAGAAGAAAAATTCAAAAAAAGCCCCTACTGTTAAATCTCCTAAAAATGTTCGAAAACAGTCATTGGTGAAGGTAAGAATTTAGTAATTTCTTCATTAGTTATTTCATTTGTTTTAGTTGTTAAAAATCTACATAATATGTGTTTTTTCTGCTTTGTAGATTATTTGTCTTCATTTTGAAGATTAATTGTAGCTATATTGATCTGTTTAAAATTGTAGATATTTTGTAGATTTTTTGTATATAAATTGCAAATATATCTATATTTTTTAAGCACTGAATTAATGTGAGATTATTTGTCTTCATTTTGAAGATTAATTGTAGCTTTATTGATCTGTTTAAAATTGTTGATATTTTATATATTTTTTGTAGTTATTTTGTAGATAAATTGCAAATGTATCTATAATTTTTAAGCACTGTATTAATGTGAGATTATTTATATTTTGTGCATAATAAATATTTTTTGGCATCCCATAATGTTGATTATGGGGTACTTAGATTCCAAACATTATGTGACCCTAGCATTCCTAGCCAAATTAAAGAGCTTTTGTCTCCAAGCAGAAAATATATTGGGGTATAGACTACTCGCAAATGTTGCATGGGATGAAGTTGATTATGTCATCATGCCCGTCAACATTGTAGAAAAATTCCATTGGGTGTTGGTTGTTTTTGACATTGCAGATAGGCAACTTTATGCGTATGATTCCATGGTCTCTTCACGCAATCACCCTATTGTTGAATCTTGTGTCGACAAGTTTTCTGTTATTATCCCTTTGTATTTTTCATGCACTGGTTTTTATGGGAAGCGTAAAGACATCTACTTCAAGAATACAAAGGCATACATTGAGAAAGCTCTTACCGACCCTCTTAACATTCAGTGGATCGTCGGAGAGATACCACAGCAAAAAGAAGGATCACTGTAACAAAAATCTTCTTTCTTTCTATACATTTAACCCTTTTTTTTCTAATCGTTTGGTAAATATTAACATTTTTTTATCTTTGCAGCGATTGTGATGTATTTGTTGCTGCCTTTGCAGAGTACGTTAGTCTTGGAGAGTTATCAATTCCGGCAGAAGACCTTTCTGATATTGACCAACATCGTAGACGCTATGGAGCGCTACTTTGGGACTATGCTAGAAAGAAGCAGGAGCATGGGGCAATTAGTGAAAGTGAGGTGAGGAAAATTGGCAAGGAGAAAAGGTGCACCAACTTTGAATGAGAAAACACGAGTCCAGAGGAAGAAGAAGTAATTGTAATATTTTGTATGGAACATGTAGTACAATTGTTTAGTTGATTCTAGTTTAGAAGAAAAATGGTAGACAAGTTTTTGAACAATATTGTTGTGTTTTAATTGTAGCAGACTTAGCGCTACAATTATAGTAGCCTTTGTTTTTTTTTCTTATCCAGTATAGTAGTTCAAATGAAAATATTATGTTGGTTTTATATTCACATGTTGAATGTTTACATTACTTGATCTTCATTATTTTAGCATATAAATCCTTTCCAACTGAATTTTTATACAGTTATTCTGTCAACGCAAAACTATGTAGTTATTTTGTTATATTTCTGTAGATAAAGTGTAAAAATCAGTAGCTAAACATTTTGTTGCTATTACATTCAATTTGTTGAATGTAAACAGTACCTGATCTACATTATTTTTAGCATATAACTTCTTTCTAGCTGAATTATAATCTAGTTATTATGTCAGCTCCAGCTATTGTAGTTTATTTGTAGTTGAATTTGTAGAAAATATTTAACAATGTGTTTTGTTGCTTTTATATTCATTTGTTGAATATAAACAGTACTTGATCTACAATATTTTAGTATATAACTCCTTTCCTACTAATTTATAATGTAGTTATTCTGTTAATTCCAGTTAATGTA